>NW_019385563.1:80889-84404 GCF_000671375.1 Centruroides sculpturatus | reverse complement strand
ATATATATATATATATTAAGTTTTAAGTAAATTACTAAGTAGTAATTAATTTATTATATATAATAAATTTTTATGTTAAAATATAGGGGGAGCAATTAGGCACTACTGAAGCAACAGAAGCATTCTTTGCAATGACAAAACTGTTTCAGTCGAAAGATACCGTTTTGCGACGATTGGTTTATTTAGGAATCAAAGAGTTATCAAAAATAGCAGAAGATGTTATAATAGTAACAAGTAGGTAAGTTGAATAACAGTAAAAGAATAAAATTGCAAGAAGCAAAGAAAAGTTCTCTTATAGATTACAAAATAATTTAGTTGAAAAAATATAAACTAATTGGATTTTTTTTCCCTTTCTTTAGTCTAACCAAAGATATGACAGGAAAGGTATGAAATTTTTAATTATTGATATATAAATTTTGCAAGTGCTTGATAAATATGATTGTCAAATGTAATAAATTGATGATATAAAATATATTTATTAAATTTATATTGATAGCTTAAATTTATTATATATGTTGTGTTTGAGACAATTTTGTTTAGAACTTTGTTTAAATATGTATGAAAATGGCTGCATTTCTAGAAAAATTATTATAAATAGTTAAATTTATTAATGCTAAGAAATAAGCTGACCAAAACCATTTATTAATTTGAACTAAATATTATTTAACATCTTATTTATTTACCAAACACACAATATTTATCAAGTTTCTGTAGATAGAATATATTAGTCACTCCAAGAATATAAATGATATATTTAAAATATTTAACTAGTATTAAAAATATTTATTTTTGTTTGTTTCTTAGAATTAGAATTTTTATAAAGAATTAATAAGTTTATTAAATATTATTCTATTTCCTATATTGAAATTGAAGAGTTATATCCCAAAATGCTTTCAGTCCATCTCAAAATTGAAAATGAGATATGTCATAGGTCAATAGCACTTGGGATAATCTGCATAATGATGTATTCAAACATTTTGAAATGTTACTAGTATCATCTACAGAGGCTTCCAAAGTTTGTAATGCATTTCATAATGAGTTTAGTATACAGGTAACCCCTGTATAACATGGCACTTCTATAGCATGGATTCACTCTAACACGGTTTGAGAACATCCCTGTATAACACGGTGCTTTTATAGCACAGGTTCACTCTAACACGGTTCGGGTAATTGGGTAAAACCCTCGTACAACATGAAATGTAATAAAGGGTGCATTCTTTTTATTACAGCATTCTAATTGTTTTCATGGCTACTTTGAATGCTCTTTCAACAAATAATCCATTTAATGATTAAATTTTACAATTGGGACCCTTCTTTTGCCTCTAAAAGCTCATTTTAGAACTATAGATTCCTCCATCATGGTACTATCAATAGTGCGGGATAGTTATAAAATAATAACTGTAATTTACTTATTAATCTTCAAATAGCTAATTTCTTTGCAAATATTTAAAATTTTTTTAACTTTTTAAAAATAGATTTAAAGTTTTATTGTATTAAAACGAAGCTGTTTATTACTTTATATCATAATTAAACAGTTCATTATATCTTGATGAATGATGTTTAGTTTGAAATTTGTATTCATCTTTCTTTCACCGTCGTTCCTAAATGCCTACAAACAGCAGCGCACTCCCGTTGCAGAGCGACCGCTATTAACGAACGCACCCAAAAACTGTTACCGGTTGATGATGCTCATGATGAGATCATCATATAGGATGAATAATCCTCTGGTAAAATATTTACTTAAATAATAAATAAGTATTTTATCTATGAAAAAAATGAATAATAAATCCGATTTAAATAAGGATTTAACAGCATGTTTTTTAATTTTTAGAACCTAATCCCCCTTTTTGCACTAGTTCTTTGTTTTGTATAACATGGATTCGCATAACATGGCAAGTTTTTGGAACGTAACTCCCGTATTATATGGGGGTTACCTGTAATATGTTGTGGATCTTAAATGCTTTTAGTTCTATGCATGAATCTTACACTATAGATCAAATGCATTTTGATGTATGCTGTGGTTAGGCATAATGACTTAGAATGTTTGAATGGAAATACAGATACAAAATGGTGGTATTGGCAATTCAGTTTCTTTTTTTGACATTGAAAACAAAGACTTCAATGTTGATCCTGATTATGTTCCAGTCCACATTAGTCTGAAGATTCCAGAGACAGCAAAGAAGTTGCTCATATTGATAAAGGCCTTTGTGTTATACCTGAACCTAGTGCTGGTGTGTCATCTTCAGGACTTGAGTGCTGGAAAGTAGCCAAGTAGGATGTAAATGCTCTTTATTAAATAGTATCCTTATCATATATAATAAATGTGTGATAATCTATGTCATTGTCATATCCTGTTTCATGACACAGCTTCTGTGAATTACATTGAAATGGATGAAAAATATAACATGAAATAGGAGGTTACAGTGAATAATGGAACAACCTCAAAACTTTCAGAAATGGAAGTGCAAGCATTGTGATAGAAAGGATCCAAAAACTGCATGTACAGTACACTTACATTGTCAAGCTGCAGGTCTGGATAATGCAGATCTGCAAACCTTCTTTGAAGCACTGTATAAACAACCATTCAAAGTGGACCAAGATTTATGATGGAGAATTTTATGAGTAGTGTCTTTGTAATCTTTGCCATTATTTGGTGATGCAATATATACAGTCATGTAATGAAATATCATAAATATGTTACATCTGTGATGAATGAGTTATATGAATGTACCACAAAATAATAAGGTCTCTGCAATAAAATAATAAACAAATTATTAATAATCTTTATGCTAATTTATTACAAATCCCAATCATAGCTATAAAGTATGCACTATCACACAGAAATAATCTATTTGTTATCAGACATCTAGTATCATTGTGAAAATTCTTTGAAAAATGCCTCAATGACTTTTGAAAATATTTGCAGAGAATTTTCACAATGATATTATGTCTCTGATAACAAATAGATTATTTCTGTGTATTTTGAAATTTGGACAAAAAGATTCAGTTACTCTCAAATGTCTTAAGTCTGTAGATTGAAGACATTTTGGAATAATTAGAAATTTATCAAAATCAGACAGATTTTTTTAATGTAATGATCATCAGGCATCTATTAACATCGTAAGCATTTATGGCAAATTTCATCAAATTTCATAGAACCATTTCTTGATCTTTCTACGAGGGCTGTTCGGAAAGTTCGCGGCCTTGCCTATATGCGGCGCTGCGATCAATTTAATTTTTGGCGGGAATAATTCAGCCATCTTTGCTAAAGATACAATACCAATTTCCGCTTGATTTGTCAAAAAGTTTTGCCACGACAGCTTAGCAGATAGTCAGTGTGCACATGCTTTGTCAAAAATGGAGAAGACGGAGACTCGTGCGGCCATAAAATACCTGACGAAAAAAGGGTTGACCGCATCTCAAATCAAAGCTGACATGGATGAAGTTTTAGGAGAGTCTGCTCCTTCGTACACCACTGTGAAAAAATGGACAGCCCTTTTTAAATCTGGCAGAGA
>NW_019385563.1:66172-79257 GCF_000671375.1 Centruroides sculpturatus | reverse complement strand
TTATTTATTTAAAAATGTTTCAAAATTCGTCTTTATTTTTAATTTATAATCAAAGAATGGAAGAGAAAAATCCCTGGTAATTCTGAAAAATTGATATCAAGGTGAATCATGAATTGCCATCTTTACTTGATCTAGTTGGGAACAATATTTATCAGAAGTGATTGTTTGAATCTGTGAAAGTAGCTCATAGTACAGAATTCCTTTCCAGTTCTACCAGATGATGAGCATGACTACCTTTGGAGTTTTTAATGATGGTTTGTTTTTCTTGCCCCTTGATATCTTTCAGTTGATGCTATAAATGATTGTTTTCATCACATGTTATTAGATGTTTCAGAAAAGGGTAATTTTCATTTTGTTTTTGAAGAGAATTGCAAATGGAGAAGTGATCCAGTAAGTTCTTTTCCATTAAGTCATGATGCATCCAAATGTAATGATTCACATACCGAACTTCTCCAGATGTTGAAATACAGTACTGTTCAATGACTTTGCTTTATCTGCTAGCTCTCAAGTTGTGTAATGAGGGTTATCATCCAGTAATGTTTTGATCTGGTCTTCAATAAACTCCAGTTTGTCTTGATCTGTCTTCCTGAGCATAAGGAATTTTCAAGGTTGAAATTACCTGCTTTGAATGTAGTGAACCACTTTCAAGCAATTGATTCCACTAAAGCACCCTCACCATAAATATCACTTATTTCTTTTGATGTTTGTATGGCATTTTTGCCTTTTCAATAGAAGAAAAATGTTAAAACTCTAACTTGTTTGCAACAAGACAAATTAAATGTCATTACAAAAATTTGTTAAGATGATTTAAATAATAAGATTATTTTTTGTAATAGACATTTAATTTGTTTTGTAATGGGCAACATTTTTCATAATATTCATTAATATAATTCTAGTAACTTTTACTTCATTCAGTGTTTCAGCTGTCAGCTATGAAAAATGTTACAAATTTTCAACAACCCAATATATGCTTATTTTAAATTCCAATCAAAAATTAAAGTTGATTCAAAGATATTATGAGGGTAAACAAAATCATGCTCTGCCCCCCCACACACACACACTCACACACACACACACTCACACACACTCACTCACTCATCAACATATATAGAGAGGGGAAAAAAAAACCCAAATTTTTTTCATTTCTTGACATTTCAAAGTCCACAGTCCAAAAATGTAAAAATCTTGGGGATTATTTTACCAATTACCATACTTTTGCTCTGTTAAATGTAACAAAACCAGGAAAGTAATAACTATTTTATATTTGATAAATATTTTTTATTGCATAAACAGATTTAAGAATGAATTTACAAAAAATTAAATTTAATAATTTTATTTGAAATTATATTAAAAAGCTTATGGTCTTAAAATTTTGACAAAATTATAATCGTATTTATTTAAGAAATAATGTTACAATATAATAAACATCATAAAACTGTATACAGAAATTTCTAGGAATTTAATTTTGATCAAAGCAGACAACAGTTTGAAGAATATTTAGCTCTTAAAACTTTGTTAGCAAGTTACAGCTGTTTAATATCAATTTCAAATATTTCTTCTTAAAATTTCTGGCATGTTTAAATCTAAATGTGTCCAAAAACAAATAAATCAAAAATACGTTGAATACATTACATTGTTTAGCTTGATTTTTATACTTTCTTTATTACTGGAATTTTAGAATTTGTGAATATTAATGATTTTAAAGATTTATAATAATGGTTTTTTTAATAAAATTTACAATTTTTTTTCAATAGGATCAGCTGGAAACCCACTTGGTAACTTAGAGAAGACCTCTGTACTGCAAGAAGTAAGTAAATTAATAAAAATCACTATTTGGTCTTCTGTATTTTAAATTTGACTTTTATTATTTTTTTTCTTGATTTATTTGTCACTGAAACAGTTTGTTTTTGTGAAGTAGTATTGGTACACAGTAAAACTTCCAAGAGGTTCTGCATTTTTTAAGTTTTAACTGTATATCAGTAACTTTGATATTACCATTAGATTTTTTTTCACAAAATATTTTAAGATGGAACCTGTGAGAAGTGAATGGAAAGCTATGTATGTTATTGATAGAAAGTTTTTCAGCAAGTAAAAAGAAAAAAAAAAAAGAAAAGAAACTTGCTCTATTCAGTTATGTTTTGGCAGAAACTTTAGAAAATATTTTTGTTTTCTGTTTATGTCTGCATTTATGCTGTAGTTTACATACGTGTATTTGTGACCTGTGTCCAGTTTGGTTATTAAATAGCAGGAAGATTGTTTTGCTTTTTTGATTCATTGACACACATTAAAAAATAGATTATGAAAAATATTGAATACGTCACTATTGAATATGATTAACAAGGGGACCTTACTGTCTCGGAAATTCAGTTCGGGATGAGACTTTGCAGGTTAGTAGTATACCTCAAGGGTGTTCACCCAGAAGAATTGTAAAGCGCACTAGACAGAAGATTGTGAGAAAAAAGACTCTAAAGTTTTAAGTGCAGCTCGTATACTGATCAATTTTACACTATGGCAGCACACAAAATGGCTGTCTGTAGCGAACTTGCTTGCCACGTGGGCGATCTAGGTTCAATCCTACCTTTGGCAAACTTTTTTTTTTTTTTTTAATTGTTTTAAAAATTGTAACAACTTTTAAACAAAGTTAATGACCTAAAAATATTATCAATTAAATCATAAATAATTTTATTTTACTTATGAAATGACTGTTACAGCTAATTAAAATGTGAATTAAAGATGATAATTTATTTTTAAAAAGTTGAATAATATCAAATGCATTTTTGTCCCATAACTGTCAACTTTCACACCTGGGAGCTGATCATTGGATGAGTCAGCAGCAAAAGTGACACTTTCACATAACTTTCGACATTCCTCTTAAGTTTATCTCTTGAAGATAACAAGGAATTGAAAAATTCTTCAAATTTAAAATGAATATTTTTAACCTCTCCACAGCTTATAATATCTTAAAATTTGTAATAACTTTTAATGACAATAGTAATTAAAGTTTTAATTTACATCCATTAAAAATTCATTTGAAATTATNATAAATTAAACAATAAAACCTTGTTTAATTTATATTAATACGTATCACTTAAGAAAATTTTAATCTAATTTAAATTTTTTATTTCTTCATCATCACTAAAAGCACTATTAACCGAGACTGTTTTCTTTTTGGCAAGTTATCCTTATCCTCTGAGCATTTTTCTGCATTATCTTCAGATCCATGCTCTACCTTTTGCAAAAAGTATGTAATTTTAGATTGCTTGTTTCTAGTTAAAAGATCTTTATAAATTTCCTTACATGGTGCTAAGCACTTATGAAGAATAAAGCAAGTATGGAATAAGGGAAAAACATCTGGCAACACCAAAATCAGAAGCGTGAAGACCTGGCAACATTAAAACAAGTTTTGAGAAGGACCATGTATATCGACAGAAGGCGCGAAAAGAAAATTTACATACTTAAGTACTAATAGTACACGAAAATAATAATTTTCATGAACTATTAGTATATAAGTATGTAAATATTTATTACATTTCATGTTGTATGAGGGTTTTACCCAATTCTCAAACTGTCAGAGTGAATTCGTGCTATAACAGTATCGTGTTATACGGGGATGGTCCCAATTCTCGAACTGTGTTAGAGTGAATCCGTGCTATGGAAGTGCCGTGTTATACGGGGGTTATCTGTATTAATAAATGATCACTAATGAAATATTACATTATCAAATTTCATAATTAAATTCTTATAATGGTTATTAAAATCAAAATTTTTCTAAAATTTCAGTTTAAAAAGTTTTAATTTTTAATATCAAATACAGTAAAACCTGTCTATAACAGAATCTAAATAAAATGTGAATCTGTCTAATTGGAAAAAATTCTCCAGAATATTTATGTTAAATTTTATTAAAAGTCTGAAACCTGTCCATTGTGAAGAGAGGATGTTTTTGGTTATGAAGAAAGTAGCTTAACCTGGTTAGAGTTTTAAATTAAGATTTCACTTGTAGATAAATAAGTAAAATTTCCCTCCAGGTATAGCAATTTCAAATCTTGTCAGAGAAATGAATGTCATATGACAAAGGGAGATATGGACCAATGTCTTTGTTAATATTAGTCTTTATTGGAATTAACTAAGGACAGAATTAAATACTATCAAGAATTAAATGAGTTTCCAAGAATCAAGTTCTCGAGTATAAGCAATAAATGTAATTTATGAAAATAATAAGAATAATGTAGCATTTTTTCTCAGAATCTTCTGGCTAGTGCACTTTACAATTCTTCTGGGTGGACACCCTTGAGGTATACTACTAACCTGCAAAGTCTCATCCCGAACTGAATTTCTGAGACCTTAAGGTCACCTTGTAAGATGAGAAAACTCAAGAGTAATGAACTTAAATTGTTTACATGTTTTGAAATTGGTGTAGTTTTCATACTTTACTCTGACAGAAAATCTGTTTGTCGTGCAATTTCACCTTTCACAATTTTACTGTATATATTAAAGAAAGTATAATTTAAAATTAAAGCTAAACATTTACAGTGATGCCTTGTACTTCAAATTTAATTCATTCTAGGAGGCCATTTGAACTCTGAGTTGTTCAAAGTTCAAATCAGTTTTTCCCATTAGAAATGATGGAAAGTGAATTAATCCATTATTAGACTCTAAACAATATTCATTTCAATAAACTTTAAACAGCAAATACACATAATTTGAGGTAAAAATAATATTAAATACTCTAATAATAAATAAAATACATAAATACTGAAAATTGAATTGCATTGCATATAATAAATTGAAAATTGCATTTACTAAATATGCACTCCATTAACTTCAACATCTTAAATATGGCCATCAGATGATGGCCATATTTAAGATGTGCTCCACACATGTGCTGGTTTCATGCTTTGTGATAAGTTCATTTTTCATTTTAATTATTGATATTACAAACTTCCTCTTAGGCTTTGTTGCTTCTATACACTTCTGGGATGCTATAGCTAATAAGTAAAGGTTTTATTGGGTTGAACAGAATGTTTCTGCAATATTTTTAACAGCTAATGACAGCTGTTTATAATTAAATCACACCTCTACATTAAGTAATGACACTTAATGTAGATATGTGATTTAATTATAACAGTTGTGAAATTTAACACATTATTGCTAATATAATATAATATAACCAAACATCAAAAATAAAGTGAAAAAGCACTGAAAATATACAAGTGTAATGTGACAGTGAGAGCACAACAGATTACATTAATGTTTGGAGCATATTTTTTCAAAAATTAACTACTAATGCTACTTTGAACACTTGTTAAAACTGTTTGTGGTTCAAACTCTTCACAGTTTGAACAAGCATTTGAAATTAGTTATTTGAATTATGAGGTATTACTGTATTATTATTATTTACAGTTATGTTTTCAGTACTAATAGAAAGTAAAGTTTCAATTTAGTAAAAATAAATAGATCTATAAAATTTTAATACAATGAACTGCTTTAAAAATAAAAATTTTTGTTTTTTGATAAGTTTACTCTTGAAAAGTATTTTTGCTATTATTTACATTGATATTCAGTGTAAAACTATTTCTATATGTATTAACAATATCAGAAAAACAAATTTATTACAAGCTTATAAAAGCAGGTGTATTTTTTTTTTGTTTCTGATTAATATTATACTAATGGTTAAACTAATTAGACATTAATTAGATATACACTTCAAATTAAAAATATAATGTTTATGTATAATACACATCACAGTTATTTTCTTCCAGAAGGTTCTAAATTATTTATTAAATTATTAAAATTATAATTATTAATTTAGATAAGAGATGGTGCCTAACACTTACCTTTAGTACCAGATTTGTTTGTAATAATTATTTGTTTATAACCATATTATAACTGAATATTTAAGTGATCGTTGAATTATTAAATATAATGCCTTTTCTGTGAATGATGATGATGATAAAAAAACACCTCAAACTTTATGACAAATACATTAAAACAAACTAAATACACATAAGGAAAGGCATTTTTTTAGGGCGATTTCTTAAGTGCATTCTGGTTCTGTCTGTTCTTAAATATATTCTCCATTAGATTAAACAACATCAAACATAAGAATACAGCACAGTACATATTTCATATACATGGATGACATAAACACTAAACATTCACATAAGCACAATTAAATTTCCTATTAGAAGTTATACATATTAAACAACAAATGAATAGCTGGATTCTTTATTGAGCTACTTAAAGTTAATTAAGTGTAACACAAGATTGTGACTCAATAGTCTACATGTAGTCAAATTTCTTAATCCTCAGATTACCAAGAAAAAAATTGCATCCAGTACCATTGTGGTCAAATTGACTTTATATAATTTTCTTTTGTATTTAGCCATAAAATATGATGCAGTGACATCATATGGGGATTTTATAATCAGTAAAACTTGTTATAAACAAAAACTCAAAAGCAGTCTATTTTCAAGAATATGTTAAACTTATTTTTTTCTTTCTTAATTTGCACAGCCATTACAAATCACTACAGAATTCTCTTTGTAAATAAGATTGTTATATTTCACACATTTCAGGCTTGTTTTCACATTTTTTTTTCTTGTAGCAGAAACTGCACCCCTCTTGTTTCTGTTACAATGTGATGAAATAAGGATGACTCAATATCATGAAATATGAAGGATGATGCAATATGAAATATATGACAAAAAATAAATTTGTCATAAATGGTGATGGAGGCAGTTTCAATGTAATTTCAGTATGGGGTTAATTTAACCCCAGCAGTAGTGATTGGTGCATTTAGCTCCTGATCATGACATACAAACTTTTGACAACAGAAATGATAAAAAGTATTTTTCACTTACATTAACAGCTACCTGAAGTTTAAACCCTTAAAAGTTTCTGACCAGAGTTATTTATTAAATAAAACACAAATGGGATTAATCTGACCCTATGGTACTCTGAGAGTTAATAATTAATTAGTCTTAAATAGCCCAATAAAGAATCTGGCTGTTTGTTTGATATTTAAATTATCAGATTGGCTGCATATACTGTTACATGTACTTACTCCACTGACATTCAAATGAAGTTTGACCTAGAAAAATGCAAAACACTTCACATTGAAGAAGGATGACTTGCATTTGGAAATGATGATGCCATTGAATCCATGCATGAGGGTGAGGACCACAAATATTTAGGATTCCAACAAGTCAAACTCATAGAGCAAGGACAAATCAACAAATGAGGAGACAGCAGAGCTTTAATATCCTAGATTTTGCTGAAATTTTAATACATTTTAGTATACCCCTTTCACTAATGCATGGTAACATAATTTAATGCCAATGAGCAGTAATTTACAAGAAATCATTGTTTAAACTTTTCAGTGTGTTACATATTGAATTCTGTAAACAAATCATAACAAGGAGATATGGATGACCGAGTAAACAACCAATTTAAAAAGCTTGATGTTGCAAGTTCATCCTGCTGTTTTCCAACTTTTATGTATAATTTTTTCTGAAATGTGTAATCCAGTGAATTATTATAAAATATGCTTTGGCCTAAAAATACTATTTTTTTTTTTAATTATTAAAATCATTTCAAATTTTTAAACCAACAAATGTGAACAGCAAATCGATGTGTTTCCTACAGTTGTTGGTTTAAAAATATGTGAATGATTTTAAAACAATGATTTCTTGTAAATTATTGCTCATTGGCACAAGTTATCATGCATTAGAGGAAGAGATATATTGAAATGTATTACAATTTCAGCAAGATCCAGGATGTCAAAGCTTGGATGACCTCTTGTAAGACTAACAAAAGAATATAGCAGCAGATTAAACTGAATACTAACAACACAGTTGAATGCAAAACATATATTTAAAGCAATCAACACATTTCTTCTCTCAGTTTCAACATATCCACTTAGTTATACATTGGAGACTCACAAAACTAGAACATTTCCAAAGGAAAACACAAACAACATTAACAAAACATAACAAAAATCACTCTTAAGTCTTCTGTAGAAAGACTAAGTCTTCCTTGTAAAGAGGAAGGGCTCAGCCTCACAGATATAGTAAAACTTTATTGCAAGTGTTTATCTACAGAAAACAAAACACCATTAAACTTACACAACATTGATCTGGATCTAACACAATACACAAAATGCCCAGATATCAAAGTCCTTGGCTCTGAAGGCATTCCTGAAGTAGGTAGGTACCCTAATGATTTCAGCCAGCATCATGTTGACAGAACTGTTTCAAATTGCCAGCTGATTCATGAGTGCCTTTTTGGAAATATGGAAGGGTTTATGATTGCTATACAAGACTAGGTTGTAAATACAAGAAACTACAGAACTACACATTTTAAAAGATAACATTTACAGGCAATAATTACTCACATTGTTGGGATCGAAATCCACAGTCAGCTAGCATTTTCTTATTTTTGCTGTAATAAATAAATAAAATAAATAGATGTACAAAACTATAAAACACATTACATCAAGGTGCAAGCTTTTTACACAATATAACTAATTACATTGATGTAACCAAATAGCAAATTAATATAATCAAAAGTTATAATCAATTTATAATCAAAAGCTTGCATACAAACTACTTGCATGTTAGGTAGCATATTACAAATACATATCTCATACAGTTATAGAAAACAACTCATAAAATATATATGACTGATCTATTATCACACAAAATAATCCATCACATACATTATAGATCTAGCTATATAAAACACCCACAACATACAAAATATTAAAAAAAATTAGTAAATACTCAGAACACTCGCACAAAATAAAATACCTGTGGAGAATGGATAAAGAATTTGTGTGTGTATTCATAGTCCTCTATTTCACAGGCATTAGGTATGATTCCTGTGCAAGAGAGGACTATGATGCACATTTTTGTAATACCATATACACTATACAAAAGTCTAGAAACATTAGAGATTCACAACAGCACCAACTATATTACACTGCATAAACCTGCCATACTAAATGCATGTCATATAGTTAGGAAATTCTTAAACACAGGCACTGTATATATACAAATATACACAAACAAAGTAACTTTTTTCTGTATTTATGGCTTGGGTTTAGCTAGGGTTTAGCTGTTCTCAGGAATTTTTTTTTTTTTTTTTTTCATTTTCCCATTCCTGAATGTTGAGATAAGTTGGTCAAAAAAGCAGGAAAATTGGCTCCTAGAACCCAGTAATACCCAGAATGGGAAATAAATATACTACTAACAATATGTCTTTTAGAGGTTTTTCTTATTTATTGCTATGTAAACTTTGTGTTACAATATTATACGCCATCAGAAATGCATGTGCGACACCAGAATCAAATAACACATGACCAGCTAATCTATATATATAAAAATGAATGTATGTCTGTCTTTCATGCATTACTACATCATTTATCCGATTGCCATGAAACTTTGGGAAGTTGTGTAATATACTCCCGCAAAGATTTCTGGCATAGTACATTTATCCTACGATAGATGGCACGTGTATATGAGCATTTCATCATGAGCATTTCAGCACGGTTAGGAGTTGAAACTTGAAATTTAGTACACAGTTAGGGTACGTCATGAGAACACACACTAACAAGGGATTTTTTGAACCCACCCTGCAGGGAAAGGGACAGAATTAAGGCTTCAACAATGGAAGTGTTAAGAGAAAGCAACGTGCAAGATTTACAGGCGCAGATGCGGTTTTTTGTATTAAATCAAACATAATTTTAGACCCATCTAAAAATTTTCTAATTAGTCTGGTTAGTCTGGAAACAGGGGACCTAATTCTTGCATTCTGTGAAAACGGGTAAGATTGGCTTTAATGTAATAATCTTAATCTTTGCTATCGTTACTTTTTGCCCAAGCAACGCTGGGCTTATCTGTTAGTTTAAATATAATATAAATCAAGTAATTTGATCATGGAGAACGCAAAACAGTTTGTATTTTCACAGCCCAGGATTTGATTACAAAGTCATTTTCAGGTAAACTAACTAAAGAAATCTATGGCAGCTGTCTTTAATATGACATTATAGTCAAATCCTGGGTTGTGAAAATAAATATTTCTGTGTAAACATGAACTGTTTGTTCTCTACAATGAATCGTTTCCACAAAGTAATGTCTGATACTACCAGCCACATTCAATCAATTTGTTTGTGGCTGATGATTGTGTTGTATAGTAAACCCTTGTTATTTTGTAACTCAAGGGACTAAAAAAAACAACTTTGGCTAATTTGAACCCTTTGAAAATTATGACATTATTTTATATAATTTCATCCATTTGTTTACAGATGAGTAAATGTATAATTATGTATAATTAATTAATATGTATGATTAATATTATGAGTTAATACTTAGTAATTTAACCTGTTTCGAAAAAACTCTCAGTTGGCATTTATTTAATGAAAACAATGAAAATGTACCCAAATTACATTCAAAGCAAGACCTGAAAATAACATGTGAAAGAAGCTTTGCCATTATTACAGATCATCAATGAAAATTAAACATAAAAGATTATTTCGGGAATTCTTGGGAAATACAATTTCCCATTCTCAATTCCCAAAGGTTCCAAAATGTGGAAATTTGGAAACACTAGGTTTAGCATAACACTAGATACTAATACTAACTATATGTAGGATATATTTCACCAACACTATAATAATCAATTAAAACTTTTTGATTTAAAATGTTTAATTAGCAATCATTTTATTAAATTTTAAAGAAATTGTTATCAATGTTGTTTTTATTTGTAGTAGTGTAAATAGTTTATTAAAAATAATTTCTATTTTAAGGCTCGAACATTTAATGAAACACCTTTGAATCCAAGAAAATGTGCTCAAATTTTAACAAAGATTCTGTATCTCCTTAATCAGGTATGATAAAATTTAAAAATTTATTTTTAACTGTAATCAAGTCACTAGTGTGTAAATTATCATATAAATATTATTATAATTTTCAGTTATGAAATATTTGTCTTAATCACACATTTACTGCAATTTAAATAATAATTTCTTTATTAAATTAATAATTATATTTTTGAAATTTTTATTATTTGTATTTTAAAATATTTTTTCAACCGTATTCTTACCAACATTTAAAATCTTGAATTAAGAGTTACTTTACTTTTCGTATTCGGCAAATTAATATAGTATATTGGATTACAAAATCTAGATTTGAATGAGAATTGTATTAAAGCTCTTTGATTTGACTGCATATTTCATTACATATTCGAGTGAAATCCTATACAAATTCAATATGTATTTTTAAAGTTGGAATTTGGTGATGGGACAATTAATCAAAATTGGAAAAAATCTGAAATTTTATTGGAATCGAACAAATCTCTTCACAATTTCTAATTCTTAAAAATGATTTTTTCACATTTAACAAGAAAATTTTTTTAATAGTTTTGATATAATAAATATGATTTATTTTTATAATTTCAATAATATATTATTGAAATAATAGTAAATATACACACACACAACTTAAAATATATATATATATATTAAGTTTTAAGTAAATTACTAAGTAGTAATTAATTTATTATATATAATAAATTTTTATGTTAAAATATAGGGGGAGCAATTAGGCACTACTGAAGCAACAGAAGCATTCTTTGCAATGACAAAACTGTTTCAGTCGAAAGATACCGTTTTGCGACGATTGGTTTATTTAGGAATCAAAGAGTTATCAAAAATAGCAGAAGATGTTATAATTGTAACAAGTAGGTAAGTTGAATAACAGTAAAAGAATAAAATTGCAAGAAGCAAAGAAAAGTTCTCTTATAGATTACAAAATAATTTAGTTGAAAAAATATAAACTAATTGGATTTTTTTTCCCTTTCTTTAGTCTAACCAAAGATATGACAGGAAAGGTATGAAATTTTTAATTATTGATATATAAATTTTGCAAGTGCTTGATAAATATGATTGTCAAATGTAATAAATTGATGATATAAAATATATTTATTAAATTTATATTGATAGCTTAAATTTATTATATATGTTGTGTTTGAGACAATTTTGTTTAGAACTTTGTTTAAATATGTATGAAAATGGCTGCATTTCTAGAAAAATTATTATAAATAGTTAAATTTATTAATGCTAAGAAATAAGCTGACCAAAACCATTTATTAATTTGAACTAAATATTATTTAACATCTTATTTATTTACCAAACACACAATATTTATCAAGTTTCTGTAGATAGAATATATTAGTCACTCCAAGAATATAAATGATATATTTAAAATATTTAACTAGTATTAAAAATATTTATTTTTGTTTGTTTCTTAGAATTAGAATTTTTATAAAGAATTAATAAGTTTATTAAATATTATTCTATTTCCTATATTGAAATTGAAGAGTTATATCCCAAAATGCTTTCAGTCCATCTCAAAATTGAAAATGAGATATGTCATAGGTCAATAGCACTTGGGATAATCTGCATAATGATGTATTCAAACATTTTGAAATGTTACTAGTATCATCTACAGAGGCTTCCAAAGTTTGTAATGCATTTCATAATGAGTTTAGTATACAGGTAACCCCTGTATAACACGGCACTTCTATAGCATGGATTCACTCTAACACGGTTTGAGAACATCCCTGTATAACACGGTGCTTTTATAGCACAGGTTCACTCTAACACGGTTCGGGTAATTGGGTAAAACCCTCGTACAACATGAAATGTAATAAAGGGTGCATTCTTTTTATTACAGCATTCTAATTGTTTTCATGGCTACTTTGAATGCTCTTTCAACAAACCCAAATTACATTCAAAGCAAGACCTGAAAATAACATATGAAAAAAGCTTAAGTGCTTCAATAATTACTGCAAATTTTGTCTTGAGTTTGCAAAAATCATGTGATATGACAAAAAAAAAGCTCTATTAACAGCTAAAGCTATAAGCACACATTCTATTATGAATACACACACATATTTAATGGATTTTAGAATTATTGAAACAACAGATTTTTGCAAAAGTGTCTGAAATAATGAAATAATTAAATGCCAAACAGATTTCTTCTATGTATATATATTAAAAAAAAAATCTCTCTTCGTTGGCAACGCAT
>NW_019385563.1:54404-61436 GCF_000671375.1 Centruroides sculpturatus | reverse complement strand
TCTTCGTCATTCATCACTAAAAGCACTATTAACCGAGACTGTTTTCTTTTTGGCAAGTTATCCTTATCCTCTGAGCATTTTTCTGCATTATCTTCAGATCCATGCTCTACCTTTTGCAAAAAGTATGTAATTTTAGATTGCTTGTTTCTAGTTAAAAGATCTTTATAAATTTCCTTACATGGTGCTAAGCACTTATGAAGAATAAAGCAAGTATGGAATAAGGGAAAAACATCTGGCAACACCAAAATCAGAAGCGTGAAGACCTGGCAACATTAAAACAAGTTTCGAGAAGGACCATGTATATCGACAGAAGGCGCGAAAAGAAAATTTACATACTTAAGTACTAATAGTACACGAAAATAATAATTTTCATGAACTATTAGTATATAAGTATGTAAATATTTATTACATTTCATGTTGTATGAGGGTTTTACCCAATTCTCAAACTGTCAGAGTGAATTCGTGCTATAACAGTATCGTGTTATACGGGGATGGTCCCAATTCTCGAACTGTGTTAGAGTGAATCCGTGCTATGGAAGTGCCGTGTTATACGGGGGTTATCTGTATTAATAAATGATCACTAATGAAATATTACATTATCAAATTTCATAATTAAATTCTTATAATGGTTATTAAAATCAAAATTTTTCTAAAATTTCAGTTTAAAAAGTTTTAATTTTTAATATCAAATACAGTAAAACCTGTCTATAACAGAATCTAAATAAAATGTGAATCTGTCTAATTGGAAAAAATTCTCCAGAATATTTATGTTAAATTTTATTAAAAGTCTGAAACCTGTCCATTGTGAAGAGAGGATGTTTTTGGTTATGAAGAAAGTAGCTTAACCTGGTTAGAGTTTTAAATTAAGATTTCACTTGTAGATAAATAAGTAAAATTTCCCTCCAGGTATAGCAATTTCAAATCTTGTCAGAGAAATGAATGTCATATGACAAAGGGAGATATGGACCAATGTCTTTGTTAATATTAGTCTTTATTGGAATTAACTAAGGACAGAATTAAATACTATCAAGAATTAAATGAGTTTCCAAGAATCAAGTTCTCGAGTATAAGCAATAAATGTAATTTATGAAAATAATAAGAATGATTTTTAATAATATGTAGTTTAAAAATAAAAAAGAAAACCAATATCAAAACTTATTCAAAACAGAAAAAAGATATATTAAAATTAATTATTTAAAATGATGGAGTCAGATTATTTTCTAAAATTCTTACGTAATTGTATTGTAAAGAAATACACGAAAAATTAATGTATGGTCACTGGATTAGGAAATTTATCGATGTAATAAAGTGTTTTCTCTGCACTTGAATTTGCCTTTAATTTTTCATTTTTAACTTTTATTTCATTATTTACATAATGTTTTAGAGTTTTAAAGTTATCTGCCCTCCGTAAGTCAAAATGGGAAGAAAAATTGATTTTTCGTGTATTTCTTTACAATACAATTACGTAAGAATTTGAGAAAAAAAGATTTAGTGTCATTGTTTCAAATTTATACGTGTTTTACTTTGTCATATTTTCAAAATCAATACATAAAAATATTAAACCAAATGATCATTGTAATAAATTGGGTTATTTTTTGCTGCAATTAATAATTAAAAATTAAATAATTTGGTACTAGAGGTAGAGATTAGGTGCCATCTCATTGAAATTAATAATTATAATAATTTAATATTTATTAAATAATTTAGAGCAGTCTGGAAGAAAACAATTATATCAAAGATATATAACTATGAGTAACTGTGAATGGGTTATATCAAAGATTTAAGTGTGTCTGGAAGTGAAGAATTGCTTGGAGCACTGTACTAGGCACTGCATGGTAAGCAGAGGTTTTGGATTTGACTCCCACTCTGGGCTGATTCTTTTTCTACCAGACTGTTTCAAATTATTCAATAAATATTAAATCATTATAATTATTAATTTTGATAAGAGAAGGGGCCTAACATCTACTTCTAGTACCAAATTACTTAATTTTTAATTATTAATTGCAGCAAATAATAGCCCAATTAATTACAGCAATCGTTTGGTTTAGTATTAATACATTGGACTTTGGGATATTTATATATAAAATATTAACATAAATAATTAACTAAACTCACTCAGCAAACAATAGACAACTGTCTAGAACACTGTTATATTCTCATTTAACCTATCAAATAGGCCAAAAACATTAGTTACATTTAAATAAATTTTTTCAGCAACTTAAGGTGTAGTTGGGTTATTTGTTAACGTAAATGTCAAAAGTATATTTTAATTTGTGTGTTATGAGGATGAACACATCCAGATTAACCAAGGCATGCTTAACTGATATTCCACATTAACTGAGAGGAATTGATGGAAGAGTAGTTATCAATAAAGATACAAAAATATAATACAATGCATTTCATTTCAAGAATCTGAGCTGGTTGATATATGCAGTATTTGAAATGGGACTATAAAAATGAAAAAGTTTTACTCTAATGACCTTTCATAACAATTGAATTTTAAGAAATTTTAATTATAATAGTCATAAAAAGACAATATAAGATTATTATAATAAAATTAATCATTTTGTATGAAACATTCCATGTTATGTGACTTTTTGATTATCTGAAGAACTCTTGTTCACATTATCTTGCATAATCAGGATACTGCTGTGTGAGATAAGCTGGGGGCATGGGCTGTTCCGTAAATGCCACTTAATCGGCACAGGTTGTTAAAACCTGACCTTGGTGTTGTCAGATGGCTAAAACTTGATAGGAAGGGAAAATCGATTGGGGAGTGCGTGAGCAAGTCGAGAGGTGTCCATTTTTCGAAGTGACAGGAGACAGGTTTAACATATAACAAAATAAAAGTTTATTAACTATAACTAACACCATGATATACAGATCACTATGCAGTTAAATGCGATTATTCTATTGACTAATTTCTAAGCTCTGTCGCATGCCTAATTTCTACTTCAAGAGAGAGTTGACAAAGTTCTAGCCCCAACATACATAATACCTCTTAGTCGTAATAGAGAGTTGTAGGCGATGATCATTGCTTTCTGGAAGAGTCGGAGCTGCTGAAATGTCTTCCAACCTCCTTGGGCTGGATCAAATCCATTGAATGGAGGTCAGGGAGATGAAATGGGCACTATCGCCAATTATAACTTCCACTTCGATTGCGCCTCGAGCTTCCGGTAGCTCTCGCTTTTATCCTATTGTCATGGGAAAGGGATCACCTGGTCGTCAAATGTTGACGATGACGAAACATTTTTGACAGCTAAGTGTCAACTTCCCCATTTGATTGTTATTACAAATGGTGACCTCTGATCAGAATCTTGCAAGGAGCGTTTTTTTCTATTGGATCTGTTTACAATTTGAAAAAAACAATTCACATCAAGTTTTACAATCCCCTTTAAATCTGTTACCTCACAGCTGTATTAAGAGAAGTAATTGTAATGTCTAAAAACAAAATTTGTTTTCCCAAAAATTATTAATTTCGTTACTCACAAATTTAGTATTTAATTTGTTTTTCAAGAGTAAATTCTTAATATGGAGTATTGCATATGTTCATATTAAGGTTTAACATATTCAGGAGTGAGGTCATTTAACATAATTTTTTTATAAAGTAGTTGTTTAAATATAAATTTTCTCTCTACTAGTTAGTTGTATTTGTAAATATTTATTATAATAAATTAATTGTGAATTAGTTATTTTATAATAAATTTTAATATTACATTACTATATATTAACTGTATAGTAATTAAATATTTATAACATTAAATATTCATTTGTTTAATAGTATAAGTATTAATTTAATATACAATATCATAAATGTTTACATATAATGAAATTTAAATTAATTTTTAGGAGGATCAGTACAGAGCAGCTGCCATTCGTGCATTATGCAAAATAACAGATGTAAGTATTAAGTTAATGTAAACTTGTAAAAAGGTTTTAATATTTAAATTTATTTAAAAATTTATTTATTTAGAATATTAAAATAATTTGAAATGGAAAACTGAACAAGTGTTATACAGGGGCTTTAACTGCATTATAAATACTAATAAATTGATGGTGAGATATTAATAAGAATGGAATTAATAACATTTTATCTGAGAAAAGTTCATTAAATAATTTGTAGAATTATATGAAAAATGAACTTATTGTAATGAATTTAATTGATAATTTTATGATTTTCTTATTCGAATCTTTTAATTTGGAACTTAAAACATGCACTCATTTTTACACTCATACTTGAATTAAGAGAATGAAAACATTCTCGAATTATAGAGGTCTTTTTAAATAAAATCATCTTGTAAGGTTTTGAATACGCAAAATTTCTTGATATTTTTGCAGGATGAACATTTTATTGGTGAACTCTATTTAATCCAAACCAATTTTATTTGTTTTGTCAATAAATATTCTTACAAAAAATTAAAAGAAATTGTAGATTATATATGATGAATTTATAAAATTAATGCTTACTATACATTTTAATTTAAATATACAAACTAAGTACAGTATAATTTTTTTAAAGATGTGTATTTGCCTATAGCCTTTAAGCTTTCCTTACTTTGTGTAATCTTATTAATCTTAATGTATAATCCTACTAACTAATTTGACATAATTAGTTGAATTAGTAAAAGTGTACTGAAAGTTAAGAAAAATATTTTCTGAAATTCTTAAAAGAAATACTTCATGCATTATAAGCAAACATTTTTGAAAATTTTTTAAATGTTTAAAATAAAAATTTAGTAATTTTTAAATTTTAGTTGTGATTAAGAATATTTTAAAATTTCAGATTTTTAATTTAAATATTACTATAAAATAATTTAAATAAAAATTTATGAGCATGATGATAAAAGATTTTACATAATATTAATTACTATTATTATAGAGTAGTATGTTACAAGCAATAGAAAGATACATGAAACAAGCTATTGTAGATAAAAACTATGCTGTTTCTAGTGCAGCTTTAGTATCATCATTGGTAAGTTTTAAATATTTATATAGTATTTATAAATTAAAAATAAATTTGTATTTAAAGAATTTTTATATTTTTAGCATTTAATACAAATTAGTCCTGATGTTGTTAAGAGATGGGTAAACGAAGCTCAAGAAGCTGTTAACTCTGATAACATAATGGTTCAAGTGAGTAATTTATTATTACAAATATAAAAATGTTTTATCATTTAAATCTTATGTATAAATATTTCTAATATTGAAACATTCATTTAATTTCCCCAAAAGGTTTTTGTATTGAATAAATTGTTTTTATATAAATTTTAAAAATTAGTAAGTATAAATAAATAAATGACTTAAACAGCTTCTGAAATTTTATTTGAATGATGAAATTTAACATGTAGATCAGAAAGTAAATTTACAAAGTATAAATTTGAAGTATAAATATATAAAACTTTAATGTTATTGATACAAACAATAAGGATTTTATTGTTTACACTTGATATTATATGAATTGTGTGCTCAGAAGGAATATAGGTATAATAATTCATTACGATGATGATGTACTGAAAAACTTGGCTTGTGTGTAAATGTAAATTCATATAATTTTTGTTAGTATAAAATAGATGCAAGAGTTCATTAGGTGTTAAACTCCAGTTTTCATAGCAATAGTGTGATTCTAGAACAGTTACCAGTAACATGGAAAATTCAGGAGTTCTGTTTGGAAATGTCTATTTTTATACTTTCTTTCTTGTTAACATGTTACTTTGTATATATTTTTTTTTTACTGGCATTTTGGTAGTCCATTTTTCCTCTATCTTCTAATTATTAGTTTTACCTTTACACTATCTCTTAACTTGCTTGATTCAGTTAAGAAATTAAGATGTCTGTCTTGCTGATACACAGAATATTTTATTGTAAGCTGTGCAAGTGACTAAACTGTTAAAAATATTGCTTTGAAAAATAAATACAGCACCATGCAAGACAAATTTAACTTAAGTTTCAATATTTTATGCAGTATCTTTGTATATCACAAAAATTTGAAACTCTTAGGGTAAAAGTTAGTAATATAATCAATAACATACTTGAGAATATGTTGCACTGCTCTCTGCATGACATATTTCAAAGATTGAAGAGTGTGCCTGAATGAGGGTCAGTTGTGGATGACATCTTCAAACCATAGATGGTAAACTATATTGTTTGAAATCTCATACATAAAAATTTGTTTAAAAATATTCAAAATTTAGTAATTGTCTATTTATAATCACCTGTTTTTCTACAAGATCCTGTATAAAGGTTTTTAACAGTTAGTTTAAAATTAAAATTAATAAAGATATGCAATTTTTGATCATTATGAGAAATGCATGATGTATGTATTAGATTTATATGATTCATTAAAATATTGAAATAAATTTTTGCTACTTTCAGAACTGATGCCAATTTTGAAATGTAAACAAAATACATTATTTTTATATTAAAAATGAAATATTTAATTAATTTTATATTTAAGTAAAAAATTTTTTTCGTTATCCTATTTGTTATAAAATTATATTTATTGAAATATAAGAAAAATTGTAATTTCTGAAATTTTATTTTTATTATTATTTTTTTTTTTTAGTATCATGCATTAGGATTATTGTATCATATTCGGAAATCAGATAGACTGGCTGTATCAAAATTGTTGGCAAAATATAGACATTCATCTTTGAAATCTCCTTATGCTGCTGGAATGTTGGTAAGTATTATAATCTATATTTCTCATGATGTGAGCTCTGCCAAAATGGGTGAGAGAGAGAAAGCCATTGGCGCACTCTGGGTCTGTGTGTATATACACTACCATTGAATTGGAAATAATTGTTTTCTGTGATGAGAAAGAGTGTGTCTTGAAAATGTAACACTTGTGACACTGGGTATCCAGAATTAAGTAGCAAAGCATTTACAAGCATGATGACATCAAAAAAATTTTTTTTTTTGTAGATATAATGAATTGAAACAAAGATTATCAGTTAAAAAGTATATTAGAAAAAAATAGTTATAATTTATTCTAATAGATACAAAATTTTCTATTCAATTATTAATAATAATTTT
>NW_019385563.1:46877-53195 GCF_000671375.1 Centruroides sculpturatus | reverse complement strand
ATGTGTGAATGAGGAAGGATTACTAAATAAAGCTGGAGTTGTGACTCAAAGAATTATAGACCCAAATTTGGGAAAGGAGAGAAAGGTGAGAAAGGACAAAAGATGTAGTAATGAGAAAGGTTAAATAGATCTTCTGTTAAGCAAATATGAACCCTTAATTTTCCAACCTTTCTCACTTTTTCATCTTTTGTCTTTTCTCTCCTTTCCCCGCATTTGGTCTATAATCCTTTGAGTCACAACTCCAGCTTTATTTAGTATTTCTTCCAACGTTGCAAGATTTGGCTACATTTGCACCAAATGTGGGTACTTTTTTTGGTTTGAGGTAAAAAATATCATTTGGCGCTTTGGCTACTTCTTAGGCTACATATTATTTATATATTAGTTGAATAAAAATGCACTTTAAAATGGTGTTTCGTCGCTTTTTATTAGAGACCCAAATAAAACAAATATTTGTGTTTTTCAAATAAAGTTTCGTTTGTCTTTTTTATAGTAAATGAATTTGTCTATTTCTAAGTAAAATTGAAAGTGTCTGTAGAAGTAATTTTTAAAATATCCTTTTTCGTGATAAAGATTTAATACTTATTATTATAATCTAGATGTGTTAATCCTTTAGTATACTCATATATTGGGCCACAAGTATATATTATATATACTTGTAGCCCAAAACTCCTTGACTTCTTCCAATGCGGCCCAAAGAAATTGAAAGGTTGGACACCCCTGGTATACATTCTTATTATTTTATATTGAAATAGACAAAATAAATTTGTTTTCGAAAAATGAGCTGTTTCAGGTTGGAATTTTTATTCCTTATAGCATAGGTTAGCTGTTATTGAATGTTGTTATAGTTTGGAAAAATTTTGTATAGTTTTGGGTGTTTAGGTAACTACACAGTATATATTTAAATGAATAACAAAGTCTCATCTGGCACTAATGCTATAGATCGGGTCAGCAACCTATGGGACGATTTTCAGTGGCACTTTGAATAGAAATGAAAAAGTTATATTTTAATTATTAATTACACATTTAAATGGCATCTGTAGTTTAATCTAGACTTGGGTACATTAAAAAGGATCTCTTGCTTGTAAATTTATATTACAGTGCATGTGTTTACACTGTGTTGTCATCTACATGTTGTGCATGTGTCTTATGTGTAAGAACATAATTCAATTAACAACTTAACTTTAAAATTACGTATTTTTGAAGTCCATTATATCTTGACCAATTTTGATAATATATACAGTATAACAAAATTAGTAGAATCATATAGATACTAGAATAACACTATAACTTAGGTTTGACACAACACCGCTGAAAAGTTGCTGACTCCTGCTATAGGTTGTATTGTGTTAGAAAAGAAATATGATTTTTTTCAGAATTAGAATGCATAAGTAAACCAGTATTTTTCATATTTTTATTAATTCTCTCCCTTTTTTAATTTAAATTTTTATTTTATTTGTAATAGTATTACAAATGAAATTATTTCATTCTTGTTTAAAATTGTCAAAATTTTCTCACAGTTATATCTTTAATCTATTTTTAATTATTGAAAAAATTTTCTCTCATTTTAGTCTGTTGTGTAGGGAATATTTAAATGTTTGCAGTTGCATGATTATCTTTATAGTTTATTGTAATTATTTTTGTAGTTTAGTTTATTTAATTTTTACATGAATGTTTTGTATAAACTTAATATTAAGTTTATTTTACAGACCAGAAAGCCCATTGTTTGAATTTATTGAGAATTGTTTACATCATAAAAGTGAAATGGTAGTTTATGAAGCTGTTCATGCCATTGTTAATTTAAAATCCACAACATCTAGAGAGCTTACACCAGCTGTTTCTGTTCTTCAATTATTTTGTAGTTCACCAAAGCCAACATTACGGTTTGCTGCTGTGAGAACACTTAATAAAGTAAGAAGAGCGAGCTATTTAAATATATTTAAGATTTCTTTTGACTTATTTCAGTTTTTAAGAGCAAATTTAAATGTTTTTAATTTAAAGGTTGCAATGACTCATCCTTCGGCAGTTACTGCATGCAATTTAGATTTGGAGAATCTAATTACTGATGTCAATCGTAGCATTGCCACCCTTGCCATTACAACTCTGCTTAAAACTGGTAGTGAAAGCAGTGTTGAGCGGTTGATGAAACAGATAGCATCTTTCATGTCTGAGATTTCTGACGAATTCAAAATTGTTGTAGTCCAAGCAATCAGGTAATTTATGAAGTAATTAGTTATTAATTTGAATTTTTATTAATTTTTCTATCTTAATTGTAAAATCATTTTTAATACAGGTCATTATGTCAAAAATTTCCACGTAAACATAATGTTATGATGAATTTCTTATCATCCATGCTACGGGAGGAAGGTGGTTTTGAGTATAAAAAAGCTATTGTTGATACTATTATTAATATTATTGAAGATAATCAAGATTCTAAAGAAGCTGGTTGGTATTAATTGTTAATATTACTGATAAGATTTTAAAGTAAAAACTGAATAAATGATAATTTAGTAATTTAATAATTTTAGATAATTTTTTAAAATATATTTTATGTATCTTTTTTTAAGGTTTATCACACTTATGTGAGTTTATTGAAGATTGTGAGCATACCAGTTTAGCTGTTTGTATATTGCATCTTCTTGGGAAAGAAGGACCATTTACTTTGCAACCTTCCAAATATATTAGATTTATATACAATCGCCTTATACTAGAGAATGCACCTGTTAGAGCAGGTAATAGACATTTCAAAAACTTTCAAACCTATATGTAAATATTCTTTTACATAAATAGAATTGATTTTTAATTATAGCCGCTGTAAGTTCACTTTCAAAATTTGGTGCACATTGTGAAGATCTTCTTCCAAATGTCATTGTTCTCTTGCAACGTTGTTTGCTGGATATGGATGATGAAGTTAGAGATCGTTCTACGTATTATCTTAGTGTTCTTAACCAAAAACAAAGATCATTAAATTTACATTATATTATGAGTGGTATGTGATTAGATAATTATTTCTGTTTTTAATAAATAATTGATAATTAATAATTGATGATAACTGATAATAATAGGACTGCAAGTTTCAATAACTGCTCTTGAAAAGTCATTGCATCAGTATACATTAGAACCTTCTGAAGTTCCTTTTGATATGAAAACTGTACCTTTAGCCACTCAGCCTTTAATATCTGAAGAGAAGAAACCTGGTAAATACCAATGTTTTTTTGTGTTTAAAACGTGGAAAATGAACCTTTTCAAATTGATTTTTTTTAAGTATCTTTTACAATAAAAATGCTTAATAATTTGTTCATAATTGTTTTATATTAATTTGTCAGCTAAGTAATGAACTCAATATTTTAATATAGATAGATATTATATTGAAATTAAATATGTAAAATATTTCAGAAATAATTCCTGTTGGAAGACCTGCAGAGAAAGTGTTAGCATCTAGGCAAGAATTATTTGCAGGTATGATAAAAGCTAGGCATACAGGTATCCCTCATACAACATGATTTTGCTCTAACATGGTTCAAAAATTGGGGAAATTCCCCATACAACACTGTTTTCGGTTTTGCTCTAACACAGTTTGGAAATCTTCTGTACAAAATTTCACAATTTTTAAGTGTAGACTCCATTATTTGATAGTTTTTTTATTCAAGTAAGCATGCATGTTATCTCCAATTTACCCAAGGATTTTAGAATATTGAAATTTTTAATTTGTTTTGTGCCTTTCATCAGGTTTACTTTAATGAAAACTGATGTGCAATTTGTTTCTTCCTTGTCCTAGCTTTCTTATCAACCAGGTGTCATTGTCATTGCTTTCGGGCTTTAGCCCTTAGACTGTCACTGTGTTTTCTTTTTATAGATTAATCTTGGTATTTATTAAAGTTTATTTAAACATTTTTGATGAGTATGGTTAAACTTTTTTTAACCTTAATTATTACTTGCCTATGAATTATTGCATCATTCCTAAAAATGATGAAGGAAATACACTTGTATCTCGGTATTCAAGCCGTTTTCAACTTGAACAATTCAGAATTCGAACACAAATTCTGGAAAAAAGTTGCTCAGTACTGGACTGAACAAATGCAACTCTCTAGAACAAATTTTCAATTAATAACATATTTTTATTTTGTCATTCATAAAAAATTATGATAAAAATAAAAAAATAATGATCTTGATATTTCTGATCAAGACCAACAAAAAACCCAGATGATGACAATACTTTGTAAAACTCTCGTTTAACTAAAATTAATATTAACATGTCATACAGTACTTTTAATTGTGATTGTTAGTTACTGATTGCTTTCATAAACATATTTCTCTTGCTAATGAAAACGAATAGTATACTTTTGTTAATTTTTGGAATCTAAACCCATGCTTTGTTTTGTATAGCATGAATTTGCATAACATGGCACTTTTTGGAACAATAACTGTTATGCGAGGGATACTTGTACATTATATTACTAATATATTTAGGTGCAAAGTAAAATATTGAGTTACATAACGATCTTATTAAATCATTTAATTTCTTAATTTTTTATCAATTAGAGCAAATGTCACTTGTGCCAGAGTTAGCTAATTTAAATTTGGGTCCATTGTTCAAGTCATCACAAGCAACAGAACTAACAGAATCTGAAACTGAATATGTAGTTAAATGTATAAAACACACATTCAATGATCATATTGTTTTCCAAGTAAGTAATATGATGATATAAAAATGCATCATCCATTAATACTATATTAATTAAAAAAAACATTTTATTTAGTTTGATTGCACCAACACATTAAATGATCAAATATTAGAAAATGTTAAAGTACAGATGCAGCCATCTGAGGGGTTTGAAGTGTTAAGTTGTATTCCATGTGAAAAGCTTACCTATAATGTACCTGGGACTACTTACACATGTGTTAGGTTACCAAGTGATCCTGTTTCTGGTAAATATTTATTTTCAGAATAAAAATTTTCAGCTCAGTTTTCAGAAACACCAAAAAAAAAATTTGTGCTTCTATAGTTACAGGTTCGTTTAGTAACATTCTTAAGTATACAGTTAAAGATTGTGATCCAAATACTGGAGAGCCTGATGACGACGAAGGCTATGAGGATGAATATGTTGTAAGTAACAAAACCTTTTTATTATTTAAATGTAAGCTAGTTTACAACTCTGTTACATTTATTTCTTGTTAATTATTGATGTATTTATAAGAAGTATTCATTTCCTGAAATTTTTAATTAACTTGATATGAGAAAAACTATTTAAAATCTATGAAAACAATAAACAAAATAACATAATAATCCAGTAGCAGGTCTAAGAGATTGCTTTGGGCAATTGTGTCAAGATTTTATTGTTAATATGAGTTTAATTATTATTTTTTTAAACAATATACTTATATTTTAATATTTCTATCATTTATTTTTAATTTTATTTTTTATTGTTGTTTTTAAATTCATGTACTGTACTTTGTTCTGTTTATGTATTACACAAATTAAAAATGCTACAGAGACTTGCTCCTGGATCTGCTCTTGTAACTATCAATAGACAGTTATTTATTAATAAAATTTCAAAGAAAAAGATGGAATATTTGTTTTCAAATTTATTAGTTACATTTCATTTACAAATATCTTTACAAATGGGCACAAAATTTAGTATTAAACTTGAATATTATTAGTGTGTAGGGCCTAATGGTTTACATGTTTTACAAATGCATGTGTAAAAAGAAATGATTTGGTTAATTCATAAAAAAAGTACCTTTTCTTATTCAATTAAAAACTTTGTTTAATATGTTTAATATTATAGATTTATTAGTGTGTCAAAAGTTGAGCAAGTTTGTCAGGAAGTCAAATTGTTGCCCATTTTATAGCAACCACTATGGTTAGGCAGCTGGCTTCTTGAAAAACATGTCCAAGGTGGTCTGTTTCTGTCTCTTCTTCAACACCTGTCGCAAATGATGGGCAAGGGTGTCATTGTAGAAATCATTGATCCTGTTGGCCTCAGCTCTGTTTGGATAATGAGTGTTGGTAAACTCCTAAACCTCTCCCCATTTGGCAAGAAAGTTTTTGTCAACTTTCACTCCTTCTGATGATTTCTTGCTTTGTTTCAATTGAAATCACCTTTCTGTTTTTTAGAAGCCGTGATTTGCACAGCACTTGAATAAATGTAAATACCCTGCACTGAGGTGATGTACGTAATAAACAAGGGAGCAAGCTGAATCCCAACAGGAGCTCTGTACTTCAGATATACTAATAATATATTCTAATAATACTAATATATTATAAAAATAGCAGATTGTCATTGGCAACGGCAAAAGAGTGGAAACATCATTCGCACT
>NW_019385563.1:0-45688 GCF_000671375.1 Centruroides sculpturatus | reverse complement strand
GTTTTTTTTTTTTTTTTTTTGATTTTTTTTTTTATAGCCAGCAATGTCTGTACTGATTACAATTACAGCATTGATGAACTATTTATTCCTACTTCCTTAAATAAAAAGAATGGTCAATTAATTTTTAAAAATTTAACTCTAAATGATCAAAGATTGTCTTTAAAATTTTAAATCTAATCAAAAGATGTCTTTTTAATTAGTTGGAAGATTTAGAAGTCTCTATTGCTGATCATGTGCAAAGAATTTTGAAACCAAACTTTGGAGCATGTTGGGATGAAATGGGACCTAGTAATGAATTAGAAGATACTTATGCTCTTACAGCTACAAAAACAATTGAAGGTATTAAATTTAACATTTTATTTATAAAAGGAATATATGTTATAATTCTTTGATAGACTTTTTAATATTAAAAAACAATTTTCAGATTGTAATATATTTAAATTATATTTAATCTTAATATCAAAATATTTTAAAAAATGCAATTATAATTTTTTAATGCAATTTCAGTTATAAGAGTAATTAATCTTTATTTAGTATCTCATTGATATATAACTACACTTAACAACAACTGAATATACCGTATTGGTCCAAATATAAGTTAACTCTCAATTTTGGGATCTTTGTTTGCTCTTTGAAAAAAATTAGACTTTAAGTCAACTATTATTATTCATTTTATTTGCATATGAAAAAATTAGTACTTTGTATTTTAAAAAATTTGGAAAGTCACTGAAGCAATATTTATCATTTTCATTGTTTCTGTTTCTTATTTCATTACCATCATGGTCTTTGTCTCCTTGAACAGTATAACATTCTCTGTTCTGTCCAAGTTGTTGGTAACAAAACATTAATTAAAGCCCTTTATCTTTGCCAATAATCTTTCATAATTCTACTGTTGTTCTCACTTTTGCAAGAATATATGGAATTGTTACTTTTTATCTAGGCAGTTGATTATGAAAATTAGTTGTGTTCAATTACAATTTTTCTTTTCAAAATTACTTTACTTGTAAAAAATAAATTATTTTAGAAACTTGTATTAAGTCTTCCCCAGAAATCAATCAGCATAAATAAATTTTGGATTGCTTTATTAGTAATGTGTACAAATTACATTTAAATCATACTTTCTTGAACAGAAATTGTATTCAAAGGATTTGTTTTATAAAAAGAAATATATGAAGGCCTATAAGTGACAAATTGCAACTTACTGCTTATTTTCTGTTGATATCAATAAAAATAAAAGTTATAGAGCAAAATTGAGACAATGTCATTTGTGCTGAGTAGTAGGCTTCCTTCTGTATTTCACACACATTCTTAGAAATGCACTTGCAGTTTTATGATTCTTGAAAATGAAACTTTTGTTTTTTGTTTTTGCTTGTCTTAATTTTTATAAAGTCTAAATATATAAATTTATGTATTTATATATGATTATAATTACAATAGAAATTTACACTTTACAACAGAATAAATTTCACAAATTTCCAGCAACCTTTTCTCAAATTTTTGATTAGTGGAGACTCCTTAGTATAAAGTAGAAGTTTAGTAGATTGTGGAGTCCAATGAGAAACCTGTAGGCCTAACAAGTAACTAACTAATAAATACAGTCGACCCCCCCCTATAACGTACGTTCCTATAACGACAATTCCTATAACGTAGCAAAAAAATTGTAGAAACTTTCGTATAACGTACCTCCTATAATGTCATTTCGTGAGAAGATTGATAGAGTCTGGACCAATAGTGGATGAGCAGCCGAACTACTTACCTCCGACCCTGTGCCACGCTACAGAGCGGCTAAATTGAGTTTGCTATCGTCTGTTTAGAGTTTGATTGTTGATTTGTATATCACGTGCTCCTTGTTACATTTTGTTTTAAATATTCCTTATTATTCATTTCATTATTTAAAATAATTGAATGTACAGTACAAGTATATTATTTCATTTCTTAAAATTTTGTTTATTAATATCAGTAAACCTCACATCAATATACTTAACTACTCAAATACAAATTGAAATGTTCCTAAATAAGTTATGGGTGAGTTAGGAAATTCATTCCAGTCTCACAAGTCAAATGACTATTGGCTGAGGAGGGGATATACTGAAAAAAAATCTGTTTTGAGAGAGTTAAGTAAAAGTATTAATAACAACTTATCTCCACACATAGCATATTTAGTGATTATATGACTTTATCTTGCAGACATTTTTACCACATTTTTGACAGATTAATTTTGTTTTAATATGAATTTCTTGTAGAAGACAAAAATAAATCTCATCAGTTGATTGGAATTACTGTCGTGATTATCTTCTATAGTCTCCTATTCCTGTGATTCAGTTTCAGTATCATAATCAGTCTCTTCTGACTCTTTAAAAATGTCCCTTACAACTTGTTATAAAGTTCCATCTAAATACTGGATCAAAGTTTTACAAGACTGAAAAACATCAAAAAAAAAAAAAAAAGGCATCCTGAAAGCTGTGTTTGCCATATTTTCAAACTAATATAAGGAAGAATTTATCGAAACCTCCAACATTGCATAAAATAAAATTAAATTCTTTTTATTTAACAAAGAGAAAGCTACTCTTTGAAATAAATTTAAAAAATAAATAAAAAAGTAAATGCAAATTATACTAACATTGCAAGGTGCATATCAGCAAATACACTGCAGAAACTATACCACTAAAGAACTCAAACAACTAAATTGTTAAAAACAGGGAGGCCACTTCACATGTAGGTGATGACATCTGCTATGAATAGAGAATAATGAAGTGCACTTTCGTATCAACTATGTACATCTTAAATAAGACTCACACACATTGAAGGATTAATGTACTTATTTAGTATAACTATTCAAAATTATATATAATTTTTATTTATTTTATTTGATTGATTGAATTCAAATAGTTTTAAGATTTAATCCTGAAGAAGCTTTAGATGATTTAAAACAAACATAATTGATATTAATTTGTTTCTCTAGGATCATGTGTTAAAATTTTTTATCTGTGAAAAGATTTCGGAGTAAATCAGAATTTTTAAAATGCACTTACCCATCCCTCCAAAATTTTAGCTCTGATTCTTTAAAAATTTTGTTAATAACTGTGCATTTTTTGGCTATACTCTAAAATAGGAAATTGTTTCTTGTGATATTTAATACAATTTATTATATCAGCTGAATAATTATGCTAAAATATTGTATAATTTGAGTTTAAATAACACATTTTTTTTAATGCTAATTTTCATATTTATTTGTTGTAAAGCTCAAAATAGTGTTTTAAGTCAACTTCTTATTTTTCTTTACTGTTTTTGGAGTTCTTAATTCAGATACTTAAATGGAATTCTTTGCCTAATATTTTTAAACTGTCTTTTTGCTATATTTGATATGGAAAATATGAAATAAAATATATTTGTATTGGACATCATGATTTTCCCATTCATTATTACTTTTACATATGAATTGTTATAGGACCAAACATAAGTAATTAAAAATTCTTATGTTAAGAGTAGCTAGTAGAGCTGAGCTAAACCAGAATTTTGATAAATACTGAAACCAATAACATATTGACTTTTGTCATTAATTAATGTTTCATGAATATCAGTAATTTGGTATTTGTTAATTATAATCATCAACTCTACTTCTTTAAATATAATAATTTCCCCAGCTGTCAGAAAATTGCAGTAGTGTAAAAAATTCTAGAAGTGGGGTTTCTAGGGATAACCAATATATCAAACAAACAAGTTTAATATGTCTGTAATTGGCACAGCACAAAATGAGTCAAAAATTATAAAAAGTGATTCTTAGTTACTGTATTTATAATTTCAGATTGATGTGGAGTATGTTAAATACAATTCTCTAGAAGTACATGTATCCCTTGATATTACTGTGTATATCAAAATTGTGTTAATCAAATACAGCGATACTTCAGTACTCAACCAAACAATTGCCACCCACTACTGTGTTTCCCCGAAAATAAGACAGTGTCTTATATTAATTTTTGCTCTGAAAAATGCACTAGGTCTTATTTTCAGGGAATGTCTTATTTTTTCCAGAAAGAAGAATTCACATTTATTATTGAACAAAAAAATTCTCAAGTTGAACTTAGATGAGAGTGATGTATATCCGGTGTGTCAAACTGTCACCTTTTTATAGCGTCAACATTGGACTCGATGACCAATTAGTGCTTACTGAACCGTAGCACTATGCAAATGTCATGTAGCGTGATTCCCGGCTGACCAATTAGCCATCCCCAGCCATAAAGTTATGCAAATCTGTGATTCCCAAGCCATAGTCTTATGCAAATCATGCCGTGTGGCGTAATTGTCTGCTGACCAATCAGTGGCTATACTTTCAAAAAGCCAATGGCCACTTTCAACCATCTGTTGATGACCGTTAGGACTAAAAAAAACTTCGCTAGGTCTTACTTTCAGGGGGGAGGTCTTATATTTCGCAATTCAGCAAAATCTGTGCTAGGTCTTATTTTCTGCGGATGTCTTATTTTCAGGGAAACACGGTAGAACAAATTTTAAGTTAATGAGAAAATTAAAATAGAAAACATTTTACAGATAACAAATATTATGATAAAAAATGAGTAACTAATTTAAAGATAAAATGAAACTGTAGTGCCTACCTTTGTCAGACAAAATTATACTCTATCCAGTTTGTTTGTGTTCTGCATGCATTAGGTGGGAAAAAAAGCATCTTGTTTGTGAAAGGGTAAGGTAAGTTCATAAAGTTGAAAGAGTTAAATGAGAATGTCATCATTATTCTTACTTTTATCAGACATTTTGACCAATTTATTTCCAACAAAATGGCAGTTCCTAAAATTGAAGATATGAATATTACTATTGCAGTCTTATCCAAAATATTTTTCTTAGAAATAACTGTCCTCCTGAAGCAATCTATCATTTCACATTTTAATCCAAAATTTAAACGCTCGAGTAGATTTAGATACATTAATATCACCGGGTGCCATTTTCTTAACAAAGTAAGCTAACTCGTTCCTTCCTGAATTTCGTTTGAAATGTCATCAATATCGAGCATTTGCACTGAATGGAATTTGTACTTTATGACTGACTTGTTAGTAATGCATTTAACTTGTTCACCTTTACAAACATACCCAAAGATTTGTTGCAAGTTCACAAGTTGTTGTTTGTCGATTTTTTCAACTTCTTCCCGAATTTTTTCTTCAACAGCTTTTAGGTGCCCCCTATACAGTTTATATCCTTTAGTTTAAAATTTCCTGAAACTCAAAACCACATTTGTGTTTTTTTTATTTTCATTGTGTTTCATGTTCACAATGTTTAGGAGAGTCTTCCCCATATACCATGAGTATTTTTTACTGTTTATGTAGCATTATATCCTTTATGAAACCTTAAAAGCATACATAATATGCATATTATCTGCAGACATTTTGTTTGTGTAAAATCAAAATTGAAATGTTAAGTAATGTTTTAAAATAAGCTTCTAAACAAAAAAATACAATATCTCATTAGCAGTAGTGTGTGAAATTTCATCACTATCATAATTGAACTACATATCTGTATCAGAAATCACCCTCATCACTAAAATAGCAAATTTGCCAATACTAGATATGTTTTTCTATGTTAAGTAAGCTGTTAAAGCTGCATTAATAAAAATTTCTGGTTTTATATAAAGGAATTGCTACAATTAATTTTACAGTGTTAATCAAATTCCGTGTTAGCAAGTGATACCTGTATTAATCTTATCACTTAGTGCTAAAGCCCTGATTATATATTTTTTTCCAGATGCTGTAAAGAACATAATTTTGTTTCTTGGAATGCAGCCATGTGAAAGATCGGATAAAGTTCCAGAAGGAAAAAGTTCTCATACACTCTATCTTGCCGGTATATACAGAGGTGGCAGTGATGTCTTAGTGAGATCTAAGTTGGCAGTAAGTGTGGACGGCGTGACTATGAATTTGGCGGTGAGGAGCACGAATCCCAATGCCAGTGAAGTGGTCGCTTCGGCGATCGGTTAAGAAGTGCCAGTTTTAATTGCCTCAAGGACAATTTTGTGAAATATTGGGATCAAAACTAAAGTGTAAGATTGGCCGGTCGTCTGTCTTTGAGAAAGACAGACTGTTCTATAAATATCCAACTCCCAAAAATTTTATTATTGCAGATTATATTGCCAATTTATTAATAATTTATTATTATTGAATTTTTCGATGTGTAATACAGGGGATTTCTCTCTTTTCAAGATTGGAATTATTCTTTTAGAGTAATTGGATGCAAATTTCATCTTACAGAACTGAACAGATTTTGCACAAAGATCATTTTGATTTCATTTGTTTTTTTTTTAAATCTCCATTTAATAATCTGCTATTACACATCAGAAAACCTTGATATATAATTAGTTTCAAATTATGGAATAAAGTGAAATTAAGTATGAAACAAATTGTTTTAAAAACTCGTTTATTTTTCACTTACATGATTGTCTTTTCTATATAAAAAATTCAGAATAAACTAAAAATAATTTTTTTATTGACAATAATGTCGAGATTTTAACACATTGTAAAAATATATACCAGATTACTTTGTTTTACAATTAAATTATTGGCAGATAGTTTTTATGCTCTGATTTAGTCTTGTCGTAGGCGCAGAGCTATTTGATTCTTCCATCTTTGAAACAAAAGTTTTGTATCCCTATATACAATCTTTATTATACAAATTAGCGTCAAGATGACCTTTAAAAGACAAAAAACATACTCAGTGAATTCATATTTGAATAGGAAAATGTAAAAATACTTACCATAGCAATAAAAAGATAAAATACAACTTTCCAGTTAAAATTGGTTTGAATAACAGAAATAACAGTCTGTTGAAAAATTTATTGGATGGTCAGAATTATGTATTTTTATATGAAATAGATGGTACTAATTATTAATTTACCTGACCAATTGCTGCTCCCACACTTCCAGTTCCATCAATGATACCTATCACAGTGGATAAAGCTTCTTTATTATCACTAAATTCTTTCTGACGACCCAGGTCGGCCGATATGGCAGTACTTATCAAATTGGAAGCACCCCCGATGAAGAAGCCCATTACACTCATCAGGAAGACATTTATTATCTTGTTTGCAGGAGAAACTGTTTACAATAAATCATGTAAAGCTTCCACATCTATTATGAATTTATAATTTAACGGCTTACCGTAATATAAATACAGCGATCCAGGACTTAATAATAATAAAAATCCAACAACTGGTGATCGGGTGCCTAATTTGTCCTGCATACAAAAATATCAAGATTTACAGAAAATGCAGATTGAGATAATTCAAGTTTCGTTTTTAAATAAACTCACAGAAATGATTCCACCTATGATGCTACCTACGAAAAGATTTTTATTTTATTATTATAAGAAGCTTTTGTGAAAATTAAGTAAGTAAGAAATCTTGCACATATTTACCGATTATTCCACCAATGTCATACCACACCGACAAGCTGTCTGCTTCAGCTTCTTCCCAACCGTAAGCTTTTTGTAAATAGTATGGAAGCCAAAAGAAAAATGAATAATTTACCATTTTTAAACATGCATAGGACAAGGAATACTGTAAAGAATGGAAGTTGTTATTATTGCTGCAGTAAAGTAAGGAATTCACTTATTATTATTTTAGTTATTTACAGGTAGAACACCAGGAAGTAAGAAAGCTTTGAAAAAATTTATAGCCTTTGGTTTCCTAATTTGAAGACTTTCGTCTTGCAACAAGAGAGCCGAATCTTCGTTAATTGCTGCACACTCTGGATTTAATAATGGTTCTTTATCTGTATTTTTAGTTTCTCCTTCTTCTGGTTCAGGTAAACCTAATGTAAATTGAATTTTAATTATATCATTGATTTAAAAAGTGTGGAATCTTCTAATTAACAAGCTTTTTTTACCAACTTCTCTTGGTGATGAAACAATACTGAAATAAACAATGATTCCTCCAGCAAAAGTCATAGCAGCAGGTATTAAGAAAGCATACTAAAAATAAAAATTTCTGATTACATTTTTAACGATTAAATAAATTATAACACAAAAGTAAACATTCAGCATTAATTACCTCGTAGCCATAATGTAATACCGCTGCTGCGATATAAGCTCCCATTATGTTTCCAACAGAAGGTGAAGAACCCCAAAATCCCATAACTAAACCTCGACTTAAGAAATATTTTATTTAAAAAAATAAGCAAATTATATATATTAGCACATCACTATTTTTTAAAGAAAATATATTACCTTGATTTTCCAAACCAGTTACCTATGATTGCTACCACAGTAGGCCATCCTGTAGATTGCAGCAGACCTGTTAAAGCCCAGAATATGATATACCAGTAGTAGTTATAAATATGTAGCCATTCACTAAGTGTACCAAACATGAAAACCTAATGGGAGGAAAAAAAAATCATCAAAATCCTTTTATTAAAGTTATCGTGATCTAATGGAATTTCGCCCGAATTCAGTGATCCAAAATAAAGGAAAAATATTCCTAATGCAAAAACAAATTTAAAACAAAAACAAATTAATTGGTAATCAAGAAAATTACACAATCCAAGAATACAGAATACTGTACACATTTCGGGCTTACGTATTTCTGATGGTATCAATATTCTATTCGTCACACGCATAATTTGCAATGGCAGTGATTGTACGCCACTGCACTGTTATGGAACCTAAGTAGACAACAGCATGACGGTTTTCAGTTTCTAACAGTGTGTTATCTTCATTGTTGAACATGGAGTCATATTTACACTACTATCATAGAATTTACATGTACAGTGATGTAGTGGTATCCAAACAAGTCAACCATCAGACCCCTTTACGAGTTCAAGATAGGCAGGAATCTTGCAGATGGCAAGATGAGGAAGTGACCGAGTGTATTCAGAGAAGTTGTATGCACATTCAATACCTTCTCAATGTCAATCTGATACAGTCTCACTGGCAGCTTGCTAGCCAGAGCATGTTGTTATACAAAAGTGCACAGAAAGTCTTATATAAAATGTTGAAACTTTATGCACACAAAATTAGCATAATATACCAGCTATTCAGATTATGGCAAGCAACTGAGATGTCGCCATTGGTTTTTGGAAAGGAAGAACTTGACGACTGGTACTGCACACAGATGGAACTTGGTTCCATTTGGATAGGTATATCAATGCTTAAAACTTGCAAATGCGGTCTTTTTTTTTTNAGAGTGGAAACATCATTCGTACTTGTTCGCAGAAAGTCCGTTGTTCTCAGCCAGTCCGTTGCTCCAGTCACGTAATGGCCAAACAGAAAGTCCGTTGTTCACAGCGTCCATTATTCGAGGCATATGTTATGCGAGGCACCACTGTATCAGATCTGTTGGAAAATTATGGTATTAGATCATATCAGCAGAATTCAGTATTGTATCATGTCTAATTATCCTTCCAGAAGATTGGTGCTTATATTGAATCAAATGTAATTACAGAAATGAGAATATGGTACCAATTAACTTGCTGATATGAGGAATCTCAGTGATTCTGTCACACTAATGAATGAGAGGACAGATATACCATACACTTGGCACTAAATGATCATACACATACTTCAACCTTGACTCAGTAGTTTGCACTAGTGTCCACACATACTGTTAAAATTCATCTCAGCATTGGAGCATTTTTTCTAGGCACCCATTGCTTTGGCTTCCATTGACTCTACAACATAAGCATTTATGAATGAATGGATGAAAGCACATTATTTTTTCACATGAATACTGCTACAATATGCTAATGCAGCACCATGATGGGCAAATCTGTATCTTGCAGTACCATCAAAACAGGCTTATTGAGACATGCCTACATAATTTGGTGCCATATCAATCTGTTACCTAGTATTATAGTATGAGTGTCATTGGAATTCACTTCCACTTGTACCTCATATGCATTACTTTGACCAACAAGCGTTATATCAATGAAGTGTTGGAGCCTGAGGAACTAGTGTTGGTAAATAGCACCAGAGATGCCCTGAAGGTAAGGTACTAACGTTACTTTCAGGATCTCTGGTGCTATTTACCAACACAATAATGCACAACCACATGTGATATGCAATGTCCAGCAATTTCTGGATAGTTACCATCTTCCATATCCTTGGCCTGCACATTCAGGGGATTTGTTGCTCATAGAACAAATATGGTCAATGATCTCATAATGACTAGCAAACCAGACACCACCAGCTGCGACTACAGAACTTTGGCAATAAACTGAAACTATATGTACTTCCTGAAACACGTCAAACATCTCTCCTCTGATTGCCAGAGCAAGTAGTTAGTACTGTACGTTGTTGCCCAGGGTGACTACACAAGATACTGAATAAGTCATACTCTGGAAGTATAAATAAGCAGCTTGTATTTTTAATCATTTTATCCTTGTAACATAAGCTATGTATTCTATACATTCAGCTTTGTTACCTCTAGTTGTTTTTTTTTTTTTTTGTATTTTTTTTTTATAGCCAGCAATGTCTGTACTGATTACAATTACAGCATTGATGAACTATTTATTCCTACTTCCTTAAATAAAAAGAATGGTCAATTAATTTTTAAAAATTTAACTCTAAATGATCAAAGATTGTCTTTAAAATTTTAAATCTAATCAAAAGATGTATTTTTAATTAGTTGGAAGATTTAGAAGTCTCTATTGCTGATCATGTGCAAAGAATTTTGAAACCAAACTTTGGAGCATGTTGGGATGAAATGGGACCTAGTAATGAATTAGAAGATACTTATGCTCTTACAGCTACAAAAACAATTGAAGGTATTAAATTTAACATTTTATTTATAAAAGGAATATATGTTATAATTCTTTGATAGACTTTTTAATATTAAAAAACAATTTTCAGATTGTAATATATTTAAATTATATTTAATCTTAATATCAAAATATTTTAAAAAATGCAATTATAATTTTTTAATGCAATTTCAGTTATAAGAGTAATTAATCTTTATTTAGTATCTCATTGATATATAACTACACTTAACAACAACTGAATATACCGTATTGGTCCAAATATAAGTTAACTCTCAATTTTGGGATCTTTGTTTGCTCTTTGAAAAAAATTAGACTTTAAGTCAACTATTATTATTCATTTTATTTGCATATGAAAAAATTAGTACTTTGTATTTTAAAAAATTTGGAAAGTCACTGAAGCAATATTTATCATTTTCATTGTTTCTGTTTCTTATTTCATTACCATCATGGTCTTTGTCTCCTTGAACAGTATAACATTCTCTGTTCTGTCCAAGTTGTTGGTAACAAAACATTAATTAAAGCCCTTTATCTTTGCCAATAATCTTTCATAATTCTACTGTTGTTCTCACTTTTGCAAGAATATATGGAATTGTTACTTTTTATCTAGGCAGTTGATTATGAAAATTAGTTGTGTTCAATTACAATTTTTCTTTTCAAAATTACTTTACTTGTAAAAAATAAATTATTTTAGAAACTTGTATTAAGTCTTCCCCAGAAATCAATCAGCATAAATAAATTTTGGATTGCTTTATTAGTAATGTGTACAAATTACATTTAAATCATACTTTCTTGAACAGAAATTGTATTCAAAGGATTTGTTTTATAAAAAGAAATATATGAAGGCCTATAAGTGACAAATTGCAACTTACTGCTTATTTTCTGTTGATATCAATAAAAATAAAAGTTATAGAGCAAAATTGAGACAATGTCATTTGTGCTGAGTAGTAGGCTTCCTTCTGTATTTCACACACATTCTTAGAAATGCACTTGCAGTTTTATGATTCTTGAAAATGAAACTTTTGTTTTTTGTTTTTGCTTGTCTTAATTTTTATAAAGTCTAAATATATAAATTTATGTATTTATATATGATTATAATTACAATAGAAATTTACACTTTACAACAGAATAAATTTCACAAATTTCCAGCAACCTTTTCTCAAATTTTTGATTAGTGGAGACTCCTTAGTATAAAGTAGAAGTTTAGTAGATTGTGGAGTCCAATGAGAAACCTGTAGGCCTAACAAGTAACTAACTAATAAATACAGTCGACCCCCCCCTATAACGTACGTTCCTATAACGACAATTCCTATAACGTAGCAAAAAAATTGTAGAAACTTTCGTATAACGTACCTCCTATAATGTCATTTCGTGAGAAGATTGATAGAGTCTGGACCAATAGTGGATGAGCAGCCGAACTACTTACCTCCGACCCTGTGCCACGCTACAGAGCGGCTAAATTGAGTTTGCTATCGTCTGTTTAGTATTATATATAAATTAGGTACTGTACATATAATTATATATTAATTATATATAAATTAGGTACTGTATATATAATTATATATTAACTTAATTTATTGTAACTTTATTATAATTATATATATGCTTTCTGCCGCCTGGCAACACGCTACGGAGATTTTAGGCTAGTAAGTTGAGTTTATTATCGTCTGCACAGTATGTAAATTAGGTACCGTAAGTCTAATACAGCACTAATTTTATACATTTCTTGTGAAAGAAACACTTCTTATTCAACGGCCATAAAAATTATTTATATTAATGATGTCTCCAAAGGTCAAGTTATNATAATTGATATTAATTTGTTTCTCTAGGATCATGTGTTAAAATTTTTTATCTGTGAAAAGATTTCGGAGTAAATCAGAATTTTTAAAATGCACTTACCCATCCCTCCAAAATTTTAGCTCTGATTCTTTAAAAATTTTGTTAATAACTGTGCATTTTTTGGCTATACTCTAAAATAGGAAATTGTTTCTTGTGATATTTAATACAATTTATTATATCAGCTGAATAATTATGCTAAAATATTGTATAATTTGAGTTTAAATAACACATTTTTTTTAATGCTAATTTTCATATTTATTTGTTGTAAAGCTCAAAATAGTGTTTTAAGTCAACTTCTTATTTTTCTTTACTGTTTTTGGAGTTCTTAATTCAGATACTTAAATGGAATTCTTTGCCTAATATTTTTAAACTGTCTTTTTGCTATATTTGATATGGAAAATATGAAATAAAATATATTTGTATTGGACATCATGATTTTCCCATTCATTATTACTTTTACATATGAATTGTTATAGGACCAAACATAAGTAATTAAAAATTCTTATGTTAAGAGTAGCTAGTAGAGCTGAGCTAAACCAGAATTTTGATAAATACTGAAACCAATAACATATTGACTTTTGTCATTAATTAATGTTTCATGAATATCAGTAATTTGGTATTTGTTAATTATAATCATCAACTCTACTTCTTTAAATATAATAATTTCCCCAGCTGTCAGAAAATTGCAGTAGTGTAAAAAATTCTAGAAGTGGGGTTTCTAGGGATAACCAATATATCAAACAAACAAGTTTAATATGTCTGTAATTGGCACAGCACAAAATGAGTCAAAAATTATAAAAAGTGATTCTTAGTTACTGTATTTATAATTTCAGATTGATGTGGAGTATGTTAAATACAATTCTCTAGAAGTACATGTATCCCTTGATATTACTGTGTATATCAAAATTGTGTTAATCAAATACAGCGATACTTCAGTACTCAACCAAACAATTGCCACCCACTACTGTGTTTCCCCGAAAATAAGACAGTGTCTTATATTAATTTTTGCTCTGAAAAATGCACTAGGTCTTATTTTCAGGGAATGTCTTATTTTTTCCAGAAAGAAGAATTCACATTTATTATTGAACAAAAAAATTCTCAAGTTGAACTTAGATGAGAGTGATGTATATCCGGTGTGTCAAACTGTCACCTTTTTATAGCGTCAACATTGGACTCGATGACCAATTAGTGCTTACTGAACCGTAGCACTATGCAAATGTCATGTAGCGTGATTCCCGGCTGACCAATTAGCCATCACCAGCCATAAAGTTATGCAAATCTGTGATTCCCAAGCCATAGTCTTATGCAAATCATGCCGTGTGGCGTAATTGTCTGCTGACCAATCAGTGGCTATACTTTCAAAAAGCCAATGGCCACTTTCAACCATCTGTTGATGACCGTTAGGACTAAAAAAAACTTCGCTAGGTCTTACTTTCAGGGGGGAGGTCTTATATTTCGCAATTCAGCAAAATCTGTGCTAGGTCTTATTTTCTGCGGATGTCTTATTTTCAGGGAAACACGGTAGAACAAATTTTAAGTTAATGAGAAAATTAAAATAGAAAACATTTTACAGATAACAAATATTATGATAAAAAATGAGTAACTAATTTAAAGATAAAATGAAACTGTAGTGCCTACCTTTGTCAGACAAAATTATACTCTATCCAGTTTGTTTGTGTTCTGCATGCATTAGGTGGGAAAAAAAGCATCTTGTTTGTGAAAGGGTAAGGTAAGTTCATAAAGTTGAAAGAGTTAAATGAGAATGTCATCATTATTCTTACTTTTATCAGACATTTTGACCAATTTATTTCCAACAAAATGGCAGTTCCTAAAATTGAAGATATGAATATTACTATTGCAGTCTTATCCAAAATATTTTTCTTAGAAATAACTGTCCTCCTGAAGCAATCTATCATTTCACATTTTAATCCAAAATTTAAACGCTCGAGTAGATTTAGATACATTAATATCACCGGGTGCCATTTTCTTAACAAAGTAAGCTAACTCGTTCCTTCCTGAATTTCGTTTGAAATGTCATCAATATCGAGCATTTGCACTGAATGGAATTTGTACTTTATGACTGACTTGTTAGTAATGCATTTAACTTGTTCACCTTTACAAACATACCCAAAGATTTGTTGCAAGTTCACAAGTTGTTGTTTGTCGATTTTTTCAACTTCTTCCCGAATTTTTTCTTCAACAGCTTTTAGGTGCCCCCTATACAGTTTATATCCTTTAGTTTAAAATTTCCTGAAACTCAAAACCACATTTGTGTTTTTTTTATTTTCATTGTGTTTCATGTTCACAATGTTTAGGAGAGTCTTCCCCATATACCATGAGTATTTTTTACTGTTTATGTAGCATTATATCCTTTATGAAACCTTAAAAGCATACATAATATGCATATTATCTGCAGACATTTTGTTTGTGTAAAATCAAAATTGAAATGTTAAGTAATGTTTTAAAATAAGCTTCTAAACAAAAAAATACAATATCTCATTAGCAGTAGTGTGTGAAATTTCATCACTATCATAATTGAACTACATATCTGTATCAGAAATCACCCTCATCACTAAAATAGCAAATTTGCCAATACTAGATATGTTTTTTTATGTTAAGTAAGCTGTTAAAGCTGCATTAATAAAAATTTCTGGTTTTATATAAAGGAATTGCTACAATTAATTTTACAGTGTTAATCAAATTCCGTGTTAGCAAGTGATACCTGTATTAATCTTATCACTTAGTGCTAAAGCCCTGATTATATATTTTTTTCCAGATGCTGTAAAGAACATAATTTTGTTTCTTGGAATGCAGCCATGTGAAAGATCGGATAAAGTTCCAGAAGGAAAAAGTTCTCATACACTCTATCTTGCCGGTATATACAGAGGTGGCAGTGATGTCTTAGTGAGATCTAAGTTGGCAGTAAGTGTGGACGGCGTGACTATGAATTTGGCGGTGAGGAGCACGAATCCCAATGCCAGTGAAGTGGTCGCTTCGGCGATCGGTTAAGAAGTGCCAGTTTTAATTGCCTCAAGGACAATTTTGTGAAATATTGGGATCAAAACTAAAGTGTAAGATTGGCCGGTCGTCTGTCTTTGAGAAAGACAGACTGTTCTATAAATATCCAACTCCCAAAAATTTTATTATTGCAGATTATATTGCCAATTTATTAATAATTTATTATTATTGAATTTTTCGATGTGTAATACAGGGGATTTCTCTCTTTTCAAGATTGGAATTATTCTTTTAGAGTAATTGGATGCAAATTTCATCTTACAGAACTGAACAGATTTTGCACAAAGATCATTTTGATTTCATTTGTTTTTTTTTTAAATCTCCATTTAATAATCTGCTATTACACATCAGAAAACCTTGATATATAATTAGTTTCAAATTATGGAATAAAGTGAAATTAAGTATGAAACAAATTGTTTTAAAAACTCGTTTATTTTTCACTTACATGATTGTCTTTTCTATATAAAAAATTCAGAATAAACTAAAAATAATTTTTTTATTGACAATAATGTCGAGATTTTAACACATTGTAAAAATATATACCAGATTACTTTGTTTTACAATTAAATTATTGGCAGATAGTTTTTATGCTCTGATTTAGTCTTGTCGTAGGCGCAGAGCTATTTGATTCTTCCATCTTTGAAACAAAAGTTTTGTATCCCTATATACAATCTTTATTATACAAATTAGCGTCAAGATGACCTTTAAAAGACAAAAAACATACTCAGTGAATTCATATTTGAATAGGAAAATGTAAAAATACTTACCATAGCAATAAAAAGATAAAATACAACTTTCCAGTTAAAATTGGTTTGAATAACAGAAATAACAGTCTGTTGAAAAATTTATTGGATGGTCAGAATTATGTATTTTTATATGAAATAGATGGTACTAATTATTAATTTACCTGACCAATTGCTGCTCCCACACTTCCAGTTCCATCAATGATACCTATCACAGTGGATAAAGCTTCTTTATTATCACTAAATTCTTTCTGACGACCCAGGTCGGCCGATATGGCAGTACTTATCAAATTGGAAGCACCCCCGATGAAGAAGCCCATTACACTCATCAGGAAGACATTTATTATCTTGTTTGCAGGAGAAACTGTTTACAATAAATCATGTAAAGCTTCCACATCTATTATGAATTTATAATTTAACGGCTTACCGTAATATAAATACAGCGATCCAGGACTTAATAATAATAAAAATCCAACAACTGGTGATCGGGTGCCTAATTTGTCCTGCATACAAAAATATCAAGATTTACAGAAAATGCAGATTGAGATAATTCAAGTTTCGTTTTTAAATAAACTCACAGAAATGATTCCACCTATGATGCTACCTACGAAAAGATTTTTATTTTATTATTATAAGAAGCTTTTGTGAAAATTAAGTAAGTAAGAAATCTTGCACATATTTACCGATTATTCCACCAATGTCATACCACACCGACAAGCTGTCTGCTTCAGCTTCTTCCCAACCGTAAGCTTTTTGTAAATAGTATGGAAGCCAAAAGAAAAATGAATAATTTACCATTTTTAAACATGCATAGGACAAGGAATACTGTAAAGAATGGAAGTTGTTATTATTGCTGCAGTAAAGTAAGGAATTCACTTATTATTATTTTAGTTATTTACAGGTAGAACACCAGGAAGTAAGAAAGCTTTGAAAAAATTTATAGCCTTTGGTTTCCTAATTTGAAGACTTTCGTCTTGCAACAAGAGAGCCGAATCTTCGTTAATTGCTGCACACTCTGGATTTAATAATGGTTCTTTATCTGTATTTTTAGTTTCTCCTTCTTCTGGTTCAGGTAAACCTAATGTAAATTGAATTTTAATTATATCATTGATTTAAAAAGTGTGGAATCTTCTAATTAACAAGCTTTTTTTACCAACTTCTCTTGGTGATGAAACAATACTGAAATAAACAATGATTCCTCCAGCAAAAGTCATAGCAGCAGGTATTAAGAAAGCATACTAAAAATAAAAATTTCTGATTACATTTTTAACGATTAAATAAATTATAACACAAAAGTAAACATTCAGCATTAATTACCTCGTAGCCATAATGTAATACCGCTGCTGCGATATAAGCTCCCATTATGTTTCCAACAGAAGGTGAAGAACCCCAAAATCCCATAACTAAACCTCGACTTAAGAAATATTTTATTTAAAAAAATAAGCAAATTATATATATTAGCACATCACTATTTTTTAAAGAAAATATATTACCTTGATTTTCCAAACCAGTTACCTATGATTGCTACCACAGTAGGCCATCCTGTAGATTGCAGCAGACCTGTTAAAGCCCAGAATATGATATACCAGTAGTAGTTATAAATATGTAGCCATTCACTAAGTGTACCAAACATGAAAACCTAATGGGAGGAAAAAAAAATCATCAAAATCCTTTTATTAAAGTTATCGTGATCTAATGGAATTTCGCCCGAATTCAGTGATCCAAAATAAAGGAAAAATATTCCTAATGCAAAAACAAATTTAAAACAAAAACAAATTAATTGGTAATCAAGAAAATTACACAATCCAAGAATACAGAATACTGTACACATTTCGGGCTTACGTATTTCTGATGGTATCAATATTCTATTCGTCACACGCATAATTTGCAATGGCAGTGATTGTACGCCACTGCACTGTTATGGAACCTAAGTAGACAACAGCAATGGTTTTCAGTTTCTAACAGTGTGTTATCTTCATTGTTGAACATGGAGTCATATTTACACTACTATCATAGAATTTACATGTACAGTGATGTAGTGGTATCCAAACAAGTCAACCATCAGACCCCTTTACGAGTTCAAGATAGGCAGGAATCTTGCAGATGGCAAGATGAGGAAGTGACCGAGTGTATTCAGAGAAGTTGTATGCACATTCATTACCTTCTCAATGTCAATCTGATACAGTCTCACTGGCAGCTTGCTAGCCAGAGCATGTTGTTATACAAAAGTGCACAGAAAGTCTTATATAAAATGTTGAAACTTTATGCACACAAAATTAGCATAATATACCAGCTATTCAGATTATGGCAAGCAACTGAGATGTCGCCATTGGTTTTTGGAAAGGAAGAACTTGACGACTGGTACTGCACACAGATGGAACTTGGTTCCATTTGGATAGGTATATCAATGCTTAAAACTTGCAAATGCGGTCTTTTTTTTTTTATTATTATTAATTAGGTACAAGTGATATGTACATACCCAGTACCGCTTAGCACAACTGGGTGGTAAACTACATACAGTTATCATTGTACAAAAAAGATGATAAATGCGCGTAACAGTAAATGAATGGAATAGGCGGGAGTGTGGATGTGGTCACTGTCACTACCCGCAATGCATGGGACTTAACACAATAAAGGGCTGGGTGGCTTCCCAGTTAACCGACAATATTCAGTGTAATTTTTGCACTTAAGTCCATTTGAAATACAAGTCAATAAGAGTTTTGAAGGACCTGTAGATTTCTTCATCTTGCAAGAGAAGGCTTTTATTGCATGACCAATCTACATGTTTGTAGCCTAAAATTTGCTGTAAATTGTTCCTTTCTTTTTCAACTATAGGGCAGTCGAACAGGTAGTGGTCGCTTCTATTGGTTTTGTCACAAATAGAACACTTATCATTATCAGTGATTTTGGACCTGTGTAAGTAGCTTTGAAAGCAGCCATGGTTTGTTATAAATTGGTTGTATTATGATCTATTTTGAGCCAATTCATCTTGAAGATACTTTTAATGTCTGGTAAGTATGAGTAAGTTGTTTCATTATGGAAGTTGTCCCAAAATATTTGCTATTCCTTTAAAATATAGTTTTTTTTTATAGCGTGATAATTTGCTGTATATTATGGTGTTTTCTTGGTTGGTGACTGCTTTCTTTGCTAATTTGTCGGCTCTTTCAATATTTCCCTGGTGTCCTCTCAGCCAATTAAGGGAGAAGGCACAATTTGAGTTATGTAGCATAGTATTAATATTATAAGTAATCAGGTGAGTATCCTTGTTCTGAATTATGTAAATAGCTGCTTGGCTGTCGGAATAGATGTTAACATTATGATGTGGGTGTTTAGAAATACAGTCTTCCACTGCAGTGGCAATTACCAGCAGTTCTGCTTGTGTAACACTGCATCTATCGTCTAATTTGAGAGTTTATTATCGATTTCCGTATCTTTATGATATATTACATAACTGCCACCAGCATATGGTTATCGTTAATTTTAGATCCATCTGTGTATACGTCTATATGATTGAATGGAAGATCCCTTATGCACTTATCCATAACCCAAGTAAAAGAACATAATTTTACTCTAAACCATTGACAGACAAAGTCGTCTTTTTTAACTCTTTCATCCTCGATGATGATGTCATTATCGTGTTTCAGTTTCCATTTTAATGCATGATATTTGATTTTGAGGCTGTTAGTAGGAGTCGTTCTGTAACCTTTAGTGAGAATCAGTAATGCTTTCCTTTGGGCTGATGTTAGTTTCCTTTTATTATAAATTTTCTTAGTGGCTTCCTCCCAAACTGGGCAGGTGTAGGTAATTATTGGAATAAATATCATGTTATAAACTGAGTCCATAGCATGAGAGTCAAACTCCCAGTTGCTTTAAGCTTCTTTAGACCACACATATTGAGAACATTAGAGAGAGATTTGTAAGAAAACAGGGTTAATCTTTCATTGTCGCTAAAAGTCAAGTGTAACCCCTATATATTTAATGTTTATTTTTATACTTTCTGACCCCAACCGAATTGTCTGTACTCTCTTGTTCCAGATGATTCCTATTATTTTTCCTGGATTGAAGATCAGCTTGTTTTTCCTTCCCCATTCACTTATTTTTGACATAGCCTGCTTTCCTTTCAAGTTCTGCTCTAGGGTTACCTGTCAACAGCATGAGAGCATCATCTGCATATGCAATAATTTTGTCTTGACTGAAGTTCTGGGTCAAAAAATCATTGAATAGGACGCACCACAGAAGTGGCCCACAGGCTGAGCCCTGTGGACAGCCCCTATTATACTCATTCTCAAAAGTAATATTCCCTGTTTTGATGGTGATAGTTGTCTCGTGAAGGTATTGTTTCATCAGTGGATAGATGTTCATGGAGCATTGTAGCTGTCTGAGTCTATAAAGAATCAGTGGCCCCCATGCATTGTCGAATGCCTTCTGGATGTCTAAGCTAAGTCCCAATACATATTTATTCCTGTCAAGTAGTGCTTTGATGTTGTTGACTGCCATAGTGATAGCATGAATGGTTGACCTTTGCTTCCTAAAACCATACTGATTGTCACTCAGTAGTTTGATTCTAGATGCCAAGAGAGTCTGTTTTCCATTACTTTCCCTAGTGCAGCTAACAGGGAAATCGGTCTGTAGTCTCCAGGTTTATTTACTTTGGGGACAAGTACCAACTTGGCTCTTTTCCACTCAGTGGGGAAGACGCTAAAATGTAGGCAAGTATTGAAGAGGTAAAAAGTAGTGTTGGGTTTATGTTCCAAATTTGTTTGATGATCCCGGGGGTCTGTTATTCAGGTTAGTGATTATTTTGTCAACCTCTTCGCGTGTGAAAGGGGATGTTAATATCTACGTTTATTTTGTCTCTGATTTCTCTATGAATGTTGATCTTCATTTTCGTTGTCTACTACAGAAATTTTTTGAAATAATGCTTTGATGGTAGTTTGCAGATCATTTGTATGTCCTTCTGTAGCTTCCATAGTGGTCATGGCCTCTGTTGTTCTTAATTTGTTACAGCTCCACTTGGTAAGAAACCACCAAGGGTCTTTGCTAGCTCTAGTGCAGTATTCTCTTCAGGATTTCAATTTAGAATCTTTTATGTGGTTTTTGTATTCTTTTTGTAGCTGTAAGTATTGCTGCTTGTAGATCGACCTTTGTGTGTCCTCTTTAGTTTTTTGATACTTTTTTCTGAGCCTCAGTTCTGACAGAGTGTTGTTCCACCAGGGGACCTGTTTAATCTTGGCTCTCTATTTCAGTATAGCAATCTCACGTGTCCTTAATAATCTTGAGATTTTGTTCAATTTTTCCCGTCGCTTCTTCCCTTGAGTGTGAGGGAGTTATGTCAATTTTATTCATAATGTATGTTCTCCATCTTTCCCAGTCCGCCTGGGCGGTGCAATAACTTGGTCCCTCTAGAATGTTAAGATTAGGAATGTTGATTTCAAAAGATAAGTACTTATGGTCACTTAATGTAGTGTCATCTTCAACTTTCCAGTTGTGTATGTACAGTAGAGCGCGTCGATTTTCCGAAAGTCAATCATCCGAAAGAATTCCAGTCAGCAAATTTAAATTTTCGCCAGTGCTGTGGCACTTCAATCTTTGCCTATGTCTTGGGCTACTCAAATATTTTATGTTTTTGATACTAAATTAAGAAGAACTTGACGACTGGTACTGCACACAGATGGAACTTGGTTCCATTTGGATAGGTATATCAATGCTTAAAACTTGCAAATGCGGTCTTTTTTTTTTNCTTTGCGTCAACTTTACAAAATAAAGGACAAAATGCCTATTTTAGAAAATAAATAAAGTTAAAGGACAGAGCAGTGAAATAAAGGACTGTCCTCTTAAATAAAGGACGTATGGTCACTGTAACTATACCTCACTCCCTTTGATATTTTGAAAGACTTACGTTGTTGTTTATCCAATTATCACCTTCCAATAAAACCCCTGAAATGTTCTTTATTTTACATCTTTAGACTTAGCTCAGTTTAATTGATTTTTTTATCAATGTTTAATGTGTCTGAACCTGAAGCAATATTTCAAAATATGTCTTAACATCTTTCCAATATACACTTTTTAAAAGTAATTTCAAGTAAAATAGAGGCAAAATATTGATTTTAACATTGGTAAAAGTCATAACTATAACTTCTATTAGGATGGAATTATTCTTCTGCCAGAAAACTTTGGTTTTGACAGATTTCAAAAAACAAATACAATTATTAATATGGAAAATAATTCATAATTCCAAAGTTACATCTGAGAAAAAAATTCATATTATTAATGACAAAAATGAATGCAGTTTTGAGATTTATAACTGATTTGTTACAATATTCCAAAATATCACCAATTAAATATTCAAATAACAATACAAAAATTCATGTCAGAAACTATAATTAGCCAAACAAAAATTTAAAACCAAGAACTTCATTTTTACTTTAAGTAAATGATGTAAAAATAAATCATTATTTCAATTAAATTTAGATGAAAGTTGTTAAATATCAATAATAAATTTATCATTATCGAATAAATTACTTTTAACTAAGGATGGATGGATGGATTTATTTGCATTTAAAAATCAGAATATATGCACGTGCACATACACACAAAAATGCTGGATATATGCACTATGCACATTAAAAGTGCCAGTAATATACAGTAAAATTTGTAGGTCTAAATGCATACTACTAACTTCCGTCCAGAGCAAATCTTAGATCTATTACATCACACTTTTTAGATCTAAAGGAACGAAGATCAGTGCAACAATATGTGACATAAGGAATTTGAAAATTATATCATCACAAAACACAAAACATTATTTTAATACATGTAGGAGGTGCACAATGAAGTTGATTCATTGAGCACAATGATTTATATGATTCAATTATTTATTTGAGGATTACTTGGTTAACCTAATTCCCTTCACTCTACAGTTACATCATAGATGGAAAAATTCTTTACTGTAACATAAGAGATTATTTTTTACTTTAGACCTGTTTTAAATGTCTTGAATCAAAACTCTCGTACGTACTTTCTTAATAATTCAGCATTAACTTTTTGTCCATTATCTATTGTTCCATTATGAGTTTGGTTCAAACAAATTCTCATAATGGAATCTTTTCTGAACATGCTCCATATGAAGAAATTTGACAACTTTAATCACAATACATTACCTCCATTATATTTAATTAAATATTAAATATTATATTTACACAATTTTTTGAAAACAATATAAATTTAACATTATTAAATTAATTGGATTAAAATTACTGTAAAAGGATTTTGAAAATTTGAAAAATTAGAGGCTTCTGTAGCAAACGTGTTCATTTGAGTGAATTGGAAAGAATGCAAGTTAGACAGTTCAAATTCAAAAACATTTGAATTTTGTGCACTCATTTGTAATTGGATGGAAGAGTGATATTTCTCACACACACTGTAAATGTATAAAAAAGATTCATTTTTCACTGACAAATGATCATTCAAAAAAATTAAACTTGAAATCATACAAACAAGCTTTAAAATTTGTAAAGCATGTCTTCAGTCCCAACATCATCATCTGCAAGGTATGCAATAAAAATAATAAATGAATTTTTATGCGTGTTTTTAAAACTGCATATGAAGTATGCATTATCAGACACATGTTTACATCAAGGTTCCAACATCACAACATTTAAGGAAAAAACACGTTTTTTTTCCTTATCTGTGCAAAACTGGGAATTAGTTATAAAAATGTATATGGTCTCACCAAATATAGTTGTTCAAAAAGAATAAAAGTATAACAAAATTCTTCAATACATATACACTAAAAATAAAAAACAAAATATCTGCATTATATAAATGAGATATAAAATGTAGATATATCTCACTTTTGATACACATACAGGCACTATGCAGCGTGAACCAGAATTCAGGTTGCATAGTGCTAAAATTGCTACTTGGCAATATTTTTATTAAAGTGGTGATAAAAACCTCAGTCCTTTATTTCTATATTTGGCACAAAATTGAATCACAAATCATGCTTTGGGAAAAAGAACAAAATGTCAAGCTTCTGTACAATGGGAGTCCCGTGCACCACACACTAGCGATTTCCTGATGTCACATGGAAAGTTTGAGCAGAAAAGTAAAATGTGACGTCGAGAGCCAAAGGAAGTTTCGTTCAATGCCGCCCATCACTTCCATAGTGGGGATTTTTTATCGACCAACAGAAATTTTGTGGAATTTTTTTGGGATAACTTTCTTTTTATTTTGATCTTTTTTTCAGTAGACAAAAACAAAAATTTTTGACATGACAGAACCTGTGAAATATTTTATCACAATGTTTAAACAGTGTGCTATTTGGAATTATTCATTAAAAAATTATTCAAAAATGATTGCTATTGCTAACAAGGGGAGGACCAGACATTTGGGTCACTGATTCGAATGAAACTTGATGAGCATGTAGGCTTTAAGCACAGCTCCTTGACCAAATAATAGGACCCACTTCTCAATCGCTTCAAAACATTGGGCCTCTGAAAATTTAGTGTTAATATTATGGACGATACTCTTGCACGCTCGTGTTTGTTACACTTCGAATGACACAATACCACTGTATCTGAAAATAATTATGAAGAAAAATTTTATTTAACAATATTAAATGTTAAATCTAGAGTGGCTTGTTTTCTGTAAGCAGGAAATGACATCACAATTTTCAATTTCTTGTTTTAAATGTGAGGAATAATAACAGTAATAATAATGCTAATGATGTGGCAGAATAATAAAATAATGTCTCACACAAAAAAACTAAACTAAACTAAAATTCCGAAGATTCGAACCTACGTCGACTAGTTCCAGAGTGGTGTCTCTTACTTGGCTATCACAACTCCTGGATATGAAAATTCTTTAAGCTAAACACTAAATTTTCAGAGGCCACCTTTTCGGAAATGTTTGAGAAGTGGATCCTATTTGGATGAGGAGCTGTTTGTGTTTAAGGCTATGTGCTCACCAAGTTTCCTTCGAATCGGAGACCCAAACTTTTGGCCCTCTCCTTGTAAGTGACAGTTTAAAACATTACTTTTGCTTTGATAAGGCTACTGGCACTTAAGTTAATTGATAAGTAAAACTGGTGGCGATAAACAATATCAAGTGACAGAAAAAATTTAAAACTGGCAAAATTGTGGCAACATTTTTAAATTTTCTAGAGTTGGTTGGCTCTAGAAAATTTTAAAATGTCGCCACAATTTCTGCACATATACTGAAAATCTTGCAACTTTTTAACAATTAACCAGTTGAATAAATTACATCTGATTTAGAAATAATGTGTTCATATTGAAAACACTATTTCTAAATCAGATGTTACACTTAATGTGAAAAACTATGTGGTATGTGTCAACATTTTTATATTTTATTCTATTTTCGGATGATGTGTTGCTTAATTTACTTTATTATTTTTGTATTCTCACAGTTAAAAGGTATACAAATATGATAAAACTATTTAAATATTCTGATAATGATAAAATTCACCNAAATCAGATACGTTAAACTATTTTTTCGTACGTAAATCAGTTATCCGGACAACCCCAGTCCCCAATTGATTCGGAAAATCGACGCTCTACTGTATTTGTGAATGTTAGAGGAGCTGGCCAAGATGTCTTTCCAATTTTTTCCTCTGCCTTATTCAAAAGTTGGAGGTGAGTAACAGATGTTTTTAGAACTGCTCAAAAGTTCCTCTTCTTTTGTCGAGTTTGTCACCTCCCCAAGTTGGGTAGTGCAAGTTAATATCCCCATCAATAATAATGTTTTAGTGATTATTTTGTCAACCTCTTTACGTGTGAAACGGGGTATGTCAGGGGTGTTAATATCTATGTTTATTTTGTGTCTGGTTTCTCTATGAATGTTGTTGACGTTAATTATCTTATTGATTTCTTCTAATATATCTTGAAGATCGATTCCTTTGGGACAATATATGTTAATTATGAACAGTTTAATGTCCTATCCATAAATTTCACAGCAGGTAATGTATTGGTTGCTATGATTTTTGTGAAATAAAATAGGTACAGTATGTTCTTATTGTTCAGAATAATAATGCTCCATGGGTATTCATTAGTTCCCTGAAGAATTATACTTTGTGGGTAAACAAGCAGGTTTATTGTTAATACAATATGATTCTTGTACTGTACAAGAATCACATCATAGGTTTGAAGTTTTGTCAAGAGCAATGATGTTGCGTCTCTTCCTCTGCCGAGATTAATTTGCAGGATACTAACTGTATCTTTAATTTTTTGTTCCGTAGTCTGTTTTTGCAACAATTATATTTTTTCTGATAAATGGGGCATATGTGATCTATTGCATTGTGACTGGTATTTGTAAATCTTTCTGCCATGCAATTTTTACAAATAGGGGTTTCTTTTTTGTTATTACATTCTTTGTAATTGTGTGTCCCAGTGCAGTGAGTACATGTTTTGTGGTCCTCTTTACAATCTTTAGCCATGTGTCTGAATCTAAAGCACCCGAAGCATTGAGTTACTGGGAAAAAGTCTGTGACACTGCACCTCGACCATTGTATATTAATGGATTTCGTATGTGAGGGGATGCCTGCAAAACCCAGTTGGTGAATTCTCTACCCCTTGTTCCTGCCGAGAATTTTAAGATTAGTTTGCATGAATCAATTATATAAACTTGAAGACCTAAAAAGCAATCATTCTGTCTATGGATGTCATTTATATTATCGTCTTTATTCTGCTGATTTGGGACAATTTTAATAATAATAGTGGTAGCACTGTCGAAAATTGTGGGATTTTTTTCATTAATCACTCTTTTTAAGGTTTTTAAATCTTCCTCCTTGTGTAGCTCAACTGCGATACCACCCTTATGGATATTTCTAATTCTTTGGACACCTATCTTTAGTTCTGCTGGTTTAACACTTTCCCTAATTAGTTTTTTTGTATTTTCACTTTTATCATAGATAAACAAGAAATCCTTACCAGGTTTTTCTGACAATGTATTGTTAATTGGTTGAGTTCCATTTTATTTGTAAGAACTTGACTGTAAAGTAGGATTTGTCCAGTAGCCTTTGAGTTAATTATAAAAAACCAAACTTGGGTTCTTGAAAAAGTATGTCTAATTTATTGGAGATTTCTTTAAATTTGTTTATTTTTATGCCACCTTCATATATATCAATCACCCGTTGAATGCAACTTGTAACGAATTCAGTATGTTTCTGAATTCCAATATTATTATTTTTTAAGTGTCCTTTTAGGTCCTCAAATCCTTCCCCACTCAAGCTCCATGGGGACAACATAATATTAACGTTACCTTTTAACATTAGCCAGGTCAGCTATAAATGTTAGTTTTGTTAATAAAATTAGGAAAAACTAAATATTCTATGAAATACAGAGTGACCTTGAAAAACTAATCCAACTCCATATAATAATGGTCATATCTATTTTTAAACAGTTACAATGGATTAAAGATTCAGTAAGACTTTCTAACTTCTGAATATATGCCTAGCTCCAGAGTTTTGGTACTGGAGTCTTCCTCTCACCGAGGCGAATTCAACGGTGTCTAATATTGTTACCTACATAAAATAATTTCCACGAAAAAACGAACAAGAGTGCGATCTGCAGAAAATCCAAATGTGAAAAGATAGGTAACCTGACACTGTTCCCAATGAAATAGCAAGTGCGTCTGTCTATGGCTTGGCTTGCATTCCACATGCAGATTATTTCAAAGAACGTGTATATTATTCATCCATACATCTTTCATTATCTGCTGAATGTTTTCCCTGCAGTTCTTGCAATCCATTGTTAAGTTACACAATATTTTCATTTTTGCATGTAAAATGTATGGTAAGGTCCTGAATCAAAAGCATTTTGATTGGCTGTTCAATGATAATTATAATGGACATTAAAATCTTTGTTAAAGGTGACATGGCAGCACACTAAGATCTATTCCTACTACTATACTTGTCCCAATTTCAAATCCTGATATTTTTAATTAACAAACTTTTGAAAAAATTTTCCCGAAAATTTTGTATTAATATTAGATAAACTAAATAAAATGCTAATGTAGTAAATAACATTTTTGAAACAAATTAAACTTATCCACGTAAAATCTTTACAGGTTAATTTACAAAATAACAATATCGGGTTTCACATACATTAAATTATTAATTAAATAGCCCAATTAATTACAGTATTATTTGGTTTTGTATTTATAATAATTATTGTGCATGAAAGTTCAACACTGAATGAATCAAGAATGAACTTTCATGCACAATAAACAGAACTAGAATTTAATTTAAAAGATGTCCATTGCACTCTGCTGATGATTGACAACATAGCTATTTTCTTCTAGATTAACCTAAAAGAATGTTTCAATGTTAGTAAATAACACTTTATTTTCAAAATTTGAGGGGGGACTATCACGGTTTTCACACATACAGCCTGCTTTGTTTATAATAGAAATAAAAATTAGTTTTAATAGTTACAGCAGTATAAGCCAAAACAAGTGTCAATGTATTGATGTAGTAAGAACATGCAAAATATTTTATCAAAAGTGTATGCTTTTAGATAGGGGACCATTATTAAACTTCTGGAAAATAATAAACATTTTAAGATTTAAAATATGATCTTGGTTGGTCACTAGCCTAAAGCATCATGACACCTGGATTTAGTAACAGGAAACTAACATTTTGCTTGCTATGCTGGGGCCTATTGCTGCAATCTTCAAATTAAAATACCATTACCTTCATTCTAAAATACAGTCAAACAAGATCTTTCAGGGAACTATGAAGATGCTGGCATTAATAAATTCTGTAATTTGTTCCTCCTTCAAAATTAGGCAAGACATCCTGGTTCAGGGGCCTGGATAGCATAATAGATTAACTCCTGCAAACGGTAGGTGACGTCGAGTTCCGAGTTCCCATCTGAACCAGATCTTTTCTTCACGGTTATACTAAAAACAAGCATTATCATGCTTCTTCAGCTTTAACATCCTGAACATGGAGAACTAATGAATGTGACTCACTGTGCTGATTATCCTTGCTTGCATGTAGCGTACTCAAGGTATAATAAAATTTTGTCTTTACTTGTAAATGTTGGACTAGATGTTTTTATTATAATAAATAACATTTGAGTGTTAAGTAAAACAATGTACATGCAGTAAAATATCAAAAGAATTTATATTTGGTTAACAAGTCTTTCTCATACTTATGAACTACTGAATTTTTTTCTTGATTTTTAAATTTGTTACATTAAAGTATAATATTGTTTTCACATATGCTGATTTAAAATGATCTGTCAACCTGTAAAAATTCCCATTGAAATAAAATATTTTATTATGAAAAAGTAATTAGAATTTATATGACACCGAGTCAATTCTTAACGTATTGGCTAATTGTAACTAATGCTAAAAATTAATACTCACTGCTATAGATGAGGAACACATTCCAAATGCCAAAACTTTCCTGAGATTAAAACGATCACCAATTGCTCCACTCACATAAAGTCCCTAAACAGAAAAACACATGTAAACAATATTTTTAATTGTGTTAAAGTATATAGAATATTTGTGTATCTGGTGATGACAATGACACTGGTTCAAAACATTCATGCAAAATACAACTAATACAAGTTTATATAATTTACAATAAAGGGTCACAGACTTTGTTCCTTTCCAGGGGACCTTGATAAAAGAGTGAGAGTTAAGATAAACCAAATAGCTGCAGATGGGCACCACCACTTTCCTGTAATGTGGCATTTTGAAAAAGTTTTTTTTTTTAAAAATGCCACATTACAGGAAGTCTTAGGACTGAAATCAATGCTCTCGTATGCCAACAGTATTACTGATGATGATCTCCCAGAACTCTCTAAGTCACTGAAGAGTAACGATCTGATGTCAGGGACGTAGGCTTAAACTATCAAGGATCAGGAAGCCCATCACACGAAGAGAATCTTTGATTGTATTAAAGTGCTGATGTACTATACCTACAGTGACCATATTTTTTGGGGGAAAATAAAGGACATATCGAAGAAAATCAAAAAATACCTTATAAAATTCATAAGTTTATAACATTTATTACGAAAATAGTAGCATACAACAATGCATACATTAAAATTTTAAGCAATCTGAATTATTACACATACACACATTGTAAAAATTTAAATAACATTAATTTTGATACTTTTCAGTAGAATTAATTTTTTTATAGCGCCGTTTCACGCTTTAAAGTCATAAAATTCCATACAGTTCATTTGAAAGTTGTATTTGACAGAAATACATGCTTCTAATGTGCTTACTTTTAAATGGGTTTTTTCATTCGTCCGCATATTATTCAGCAATGAAAATATTCATTCAACGGGGGCATTAGATCCAGGAAGACAAAAAAAATTCTACGATTTTACAAACGTTTTTGAAAACAATTTCTTTTGCTGTAAAATGTTCAAAAATCTCAATCCACCTTTGATGGCAGGGCTGGTTATTCTGTCACCATTCGTCGATCTTTTCGTTTGTGACATATTTTTTTACACATGAAACTTCATCAAATAATTCACCGTCGAGTATATTTACGGACCAATGATTCGAAATAAAGATATAGCTTTCCTCTACCTTCGCCCACAAAGGGATTTCACATAATGTGACCCATTCAAACACCTCTATTTCAATAAAAAACATGTCCCAATCATTTAGATAATCTATGCACGTTTGATAAAATGTGTACACAGCATCATTGAATTTTTTGGCTTGTATATTTTCTGATTTTTCTAATGCTAAGACCACTTTTCTAATAACAATAGGAAGAAACCCCTCATTTTTTCTTTCAACTAACTTTAGCTTTAATTAACAAGTGTATCATCCACCAACTAGAGAGTTAAAAAACTATCACAAAAATCCCCATAAGAGTGTCCACCCCCTGGTACTGTCAGTGGGCCGTTTGGTTGGCGACACACTGCACTACTGCGCTCTATGTAGCAATGCAACACTGATCGTGATGGCGTACACAAAACTAACTTGTTCAATATATTATTAAATTTTTTTTTTTAAACTTTGCGTCAACTTTACAAAATAAAGGACAAAATGCCTATTTTAGAAAATAAATAAAGTTAAAGGACAGAGCAGTGAAATAAAGGACTGTCCTCTTAAATAAAGGACGTATGGTCACTGTAACTATACCTCACTCCCTTTGATATTTTGAAAGACTTACGTTGTTGTTTATCCAATTATCACCTTCCAATAAAACCCCTGAAATGTTCTTTATTTTACATCTTTAGACTTAGCTCAGTTTAATTGATTTTTTTATCAATGTTTAATGTGTCTGAACCTGAAGCAATATTTCAAAATATGTCTTAACATCTTTCCAATATACACTTTTTAAAAGTAATTTCAAGTAAAATAGAGGCAAAATATTGATTTTAACATTGGTAAAAGTCATAACTATAACTTCTATTAGGATGGAATTATTCTTCTGCCAGAAAACTTTGGTTTTGACAGATTTCAAAAAACAAATACAATTATTAATATGGAAAATAATTCATAATTCCAAAGTTACATCTGAGAAAAAAATTCATATTATTAATGACAAAAATGAATGCAGTTTTGAGATTTATAACTGATTTGTTACAATATTCCAAAATATCACCAATTAAATATTCAAATAACAATACAAAAATTCATGTCAGAAACTATAATTAGCCAAACAAAAATTTAAAACCAAGAACTTCATTTTTACTTTAAGTAAATGATGTAAAAATAAATCATTATTTCAATTAAATTTAGATGAAAGTTGTTAAATATCAATAATAAATTTATCATTATCGAATAAATTACTTTTAACTAAGGATGGATGGATGGATTTATTTGCATTTAAAAATCAGAATATATGCACATGCACATACACACAAAAATGCTGGATATATGCACTATGCACATTAAAAGTGCCAGTAATATACAGTAAAATTTGTAGGTCGAAATGCATACTACTAACTTCCGTCCAGAGCAAATCTTAGATCTATTACATCACACTTTTTAGATCTAAAGGAACGAAGATCAGTGCAACAATATGTGACATAAGGAATTTGAAAATTATATCATCACAAAACACAAAACATTATTTTAATACATGTAGGAGGTGCACAATGAAGTTGATTCATTGAGCACAATGATTTATATGATTCAATTATTTATTTGAGGATTACTTGGTTAACCTAATTCCCTTCACTCTACAGTTACATCATAGATGGAAAAATTCTTTACTGTAACATAAGAGATTATTTTTTACTTTAGACCTGTTTTAAATGTCTTGAATCAAAACTCTCGTACGTACTTTCTTAATAATTCAGCATTAACTTTTTGTCCATTATCTATTGTTCCATTATGAGTTTGGTTCAAACAAATTCTCATAATGGAATCTTTTCTGAACATGCTCCATATGAAGAAATTTGACAACTTTAATCACAATACATTACCTCCATTATATTTAATTAAATATTAAATATTATATTTACACAATTTTTTGAAAACAATATAAATTTAACATTATTAAATTAATTGGATTAAAATTACTGTAAAAGGATTTTGAAAATTTGAAAAATTAGAGGCTTCTGTAGCAAACGTGTTCATTTGAGTGAATTGGAAAGAATGCAAGTTAGACAGTTCAAATTCAAAAACATTTGAATTTTGTGCACTCATTTGTAATTGGATGGAAGAGTGATATTTCTCACACACACTGTAAATGTATAAAAAAGATTCATTTTTCACTGACAAATGATCATTCAAAAAAATTAAACTTGAAATCATACAAACAAGCTTTAAAATTTGTAAAGCATGTCTTCAGTCCCAACATCATCATCTGCAAGGTATGCAATAAAAATAATAAATGAATTTTTATGCGTGTTTTTAAAACTGCATATGAAGTATGCATTATCAGACACATGTTTACATCAAGGTTCCAACATCACAACATTTAAGGAAAAAACACGTTTTTTTTCCTTATCTGTGCAAAACTGGGAATTAGTTATAAAAATGTATATGGTCTCACCAAATATAGTTGTTCAAAAAGAATAAAAGTATAACAAAATTCTTCAATACATATACACTAAAAATAAAAAACAAAATATCTGCATTATATAAATGAGATATAAAATGTAGATATATCTCACTTTTGATACACATACAGGCACTATGCAGCGTGAACCAGAATTCAGGTTGCATAGTGCTAAAATTGCTACTTGGCAATATTTTTATTAAAGTGGTGATAAAAACCTCAGTCCTTTATTTCTATATTTGGCACAAAATTGAATCACAAATCATGCTTTGGGAAAAAGAACAAAATGTCAAGCTTCTGTACAATGGGAGTCCCGTGCACCACACACTAGCGATTTCCTGATGTCACATGGAAAGTTTGAGCAGAAAAGTAAAATGTGACGTCGAGAGCCAAAGGAAGTTTCGTTCAATGCCGCCCATCACTTCCATAGTGGGGATTTTTTATCGACCAACAGAAATTTTGTGGAATTTTTTTGGGATAACTTTCTTTTTATTTTGATCTTTTTTTCAGTAGACAAAAACAAAAATTTTTGACATGACAGAACCTGTGAAATATTTTATCACAATGTTTAAACAGTGTGCTATTTGGAATTATTCATTAAAAAATTATTCAAAAATGATTGCTATTGCTAACAAGGGGAGGACCAGACATTTGGGTCACTGATTCGAATGAAACTTGATGAGCATGTAGGCTTTAAGCACAGCTCCTTGACCAAATAATAGGACCCACTTCTCAATCGCTTCAAAACATTGGGCCTCTGAAAATTTAGTGTTAATATTATGGACGATACTCTTGCACGCTCGTGTTTGTTACACTTCGAATGACACAATACCACTGTATCTGAAAATAATTATGAAGAAAAATTTTATTTAACAATATTAAATGTTAAATCTAGAGTGGCTTGTTTTCTGTAAGCAGGAAATGACATCACAATTTTCAATTTCTTGTTTTAAATGTGAGGAATAATAACAGTAATAATAATGCTAATGATGTGGCAGAATAATAAAATAATGTCTCACACAAAAAAACTAAACTAAACTAAAATTCCGAAGATTCGAACCTACGTCGACTAGTTCCAGAGTGGTGTCTCTTACTTGGCTATCACAACTCCTGGATATGAAAATTCTTTAAGCTAAACACTAAATTTTCAGAGGCCACCTTTTCGGAAATGTTTGAGAAGTGGATCCTATTTGGATGAGGAGCTGTTTGTGTTTAAGGCTATGTGCTCACCAAGTTTCCTTCGAATCGGAGACCCAAACTTTTGGCCCTCTCCTTGTAAGTGACAGTTTAAAACATTACTTTTGCTTTGATAAGGCTACTGGCACTTAAGTTAATTGATAAGTAAAACTGGTGGCGATAAACAATATCAAGTGACAGAAAAAATTTAAAACTGGCAAAATTGTGGCAACATTTTTAAATTTTCTAGAGTTGGTTGGCTCTAGAAAATTTTAAAATGTCGCCACAATTTCTGCACATATACTGAAAATCTTGCAACTTTTTAACAATTAACCAGTTGAATAAATTACATCTGATTTAGAAATAATGTGTTCATATTGAAAACACTATTTCTAAATCAGATGTTACACTTAATGTGAAAAACTATGTGGTATGTGTCAACATTTTTATATTTTATTCTATTTTCGGATGATGTGTTGCTTAATTTACTTTATTATTTTTGTATTCTCACAGTTAAAAGGTATACAAATATGATAAAACTATTTAAATATTCTGATAATGATAAAATTCACCAAGTAATTTAATATGTTTTATAATTAATAACTAAGAATTTATTATAAAAATTATATGATCATTTTACAAGCAATATTAATAATAATAATAATAATCTACATCTGTAATGATAAGAAAAAAAATCAGCTTACCAATGCATAGCATGTCATAAATGTGGTATCGAGGGAACCAAGAAAATACGACACAGATTTGCCGTTACTGAATAAATTATGGCTATTCCATTGCTATAAAGCAAAACAAAAAAAAATACTAAATTATAAATTCTTCTATATTACAATAAATAAAATACAAGTAATTTAAATAGTTTAGATTTAGTACATAAAAGATTACTATTACTAAATTAAGTAAAATCTCATTACCTCACGAATTTTGACTTTATGAGGTAAAAAAAAAAAAATCCTAATTTCAAGTTAATGAATTTAGTACCCAATTTTCTGAAATTTTTCCATGAAAATAAAATTTCCACCAAGATATTTCTCAAGAATCTATTCACAGAATGATTACAAAATTGTACACAGTTTTAGTATGCACCCTCTTGTGTTCTTATGAAAATGTCAATAACATACTACATCAGTAAAAGAATATGAATATGAGGTGGTAACGGTGTGGTGTCGTATTTGGCATTGACCGATGGTGTGGATTTATCTTAATCATTTGTATTCATAGAATACAAAAGAAAATTAAGAAGGATCTATCAAAGGGTGAAGAGTACATGGAAAAATAGGTTAATTTTAACTTAAAGAAACTGCATTATATGAAAAATTCTATATACTGTGGCCAGAACCTGTAGACAGTTTTTAGTTAATACAGTTTGACTTAGTGAGCTTTTACTGTAATATATTTCATAGTCTTTATAAGCATAAATTGTATTAAATATACTTTTTATTAATATAATAAGTAACAATAAATCTAATTATATATTTTAATGTAATTAAAATAACAGATATAAAATTATGGTGAAACCCTGTTTATCCTAATTACAAAATATAATTCCTCTTTCAGAAGTATGAAATATAGGCATGTGGAAAGTCTATAAACATCAGAGAACTAAGTACATTCTTGCCTGCTTGCAAGAATAGACTTGTTTTCTACGAATCGGCACATGATGTTCATTGTTATGCATTCCACGGGAGATTTCTTTGAGTTTATTTAATATCTTGTAGAATCTTTTAAGATTTTCAATTATAAAAAAGTTGCTACTTTCCTACCGAATAAAAATGTGCTTCTCATAACAGTCAACATGTTAATAAGTTTATTGTTTGTTATCTCACAAATTATTATTCACTCAACACTTACAGCTACTAGTGTTTCACTGAGTTTCAGTCACCTTTGATCTCTTGTGAAGTAAACACCAAGAAAATGACATCTAACAGAAAGAAAGGTTGTAACAATGAAGAAGAAATTAGAATTACTCAGTAGAATGGATAAGCTAAACCCTTGAAGAACACTGCTGCAAAGTTTTGCATTGGGACTTCTACTGTGTCAGATTGGAAGAAGAATTGTAAAGAAATCAAAGACTTTTGTTGCAAAATGATTTCCAAAAACAGTCTGCAGACTCAAGAAACAATAAAGAAGGTAAAATATGAATCACTTGATGACGCATTATTTTTACGGCAGTATCACTCAAAGCTAAAACAAAATAAACTCAGACTTCTTTATTGATTGAAATGTACAGTATCCTAATTTAAATTTAACTTATATTGTATCAATACATAGATATGTCTTTTGCTTTGTACTGTTAGTATTGTTGTGAAAGTATATAAAATATTCAATAAATAAAATACAAGTAATTTAAATAGTTTAGATTTAGTACATAAAAGATTACTATTACTAAATTAAGTAAAATCTCATTACCTCACGAATTTTGACTTTATGAGGTAAAAAAAAAAAAATCCTAATTTCAAGTTAATGAATTTAGTACCCAATTTTCTGAAATTTTTCGATGAAAATAAAATTTCCACCAAGATATTTCTCAAGAATCTATTCACAGAATGATTACAAAATTGTACACAGTTTTAGTATGCACCCTCTTGTGTTGTTATGAAAATGTCAATAACATACTACATCAGTAAAAGAATATGAATATGAGGTGGTAACGGTGTGGTGTCGTATTTGGCATTGACCGATGGTGTGGATTTATCTTAATCATTTGTATTCATAGAATACAAAAGAAAATTAAGAAGGATCTATCAAAGGGTGAAGAGTACATGGAAAAATAGGTTAATTTTAACTTAAAGAAACTGCATTATATGAAAAATTCTATATACTGTGGCCAGAACCTGTAGACAGTTTTTAGTTAATACAGTTTGACTTAGTGAGCTTTTACTGTAATATATTTCATAGTCTTTATAAGCATAAATTGTATTAAATATACTTTTTATTAATATAATAAGTAACAATAAATCTAATTATATATTTTAATGTAATTAAAATAACAGATATAAAATTATGGTGAAACCCTGTTTATCCTAATTACAAAATATAATTCCTCTTTCAGAAGTATGAAATATAGGCATGTGGAAAGTCTATAAACATCAGAGAACTAAGTACATTCTTGCCTGCTTGCAAGAATAGACTTGTTTTCTACGAATCGGCACATGATGTTCATTGTTATGCATTCCACGGGAGATTTCTTTGAGTTTATTTAATATCTTGTAGAATCTTTTAAGATTTTCAATTATAAAAAAGTTGCTACTTTCCTACCGAATAAAAATGTGCTTCTCATAACAGTCAACATGTTAATAAGTTTATTGTTTGTTATCTCACAAATTATTATTCACTCAACACTTACAGCTACTAGTGTTTCACTGAGTTTCAGTCACCTTTGATCTCTTGTGAAGTAAACACCAAGAAAATGACATCTAACAGAAAGAAAGGTTGTAACAATGAAGAAGAAATTAGAATTACTCAGTAGAATGGATAAGCTAAACCCTTGAAGAACACTGCTGCAAAGTTTTGCATTGGGACTTCTACTGTGTCAGATTGGAAGAAGAATTGTAAAGAAATCAAAGACTTTTGTTGCAAAATGATTTCCAAAAACAGTCTGCAGACTCAAGAAACAATAAAGAAGGTAAAATATGAATCACTTGATGACGCATTATTTTTACGGCAGTATCACTCAAAGCTAAAACAAAATAAACTCAGACTTCTTTATTGATTGAAATGTACAGTATCCTAATTTAAATTTAACTTATATTGTATCAATACATAGATATGTCTTTTGCTTTGTACTGTTAGTATTGTTGTGAAAGTATATAAAATATTCAATAAATAAAATTAAACATATATTAACTGTGTTATTTATGTCGTTAATAAATTTACTGGTTTTCAATCATCCAGATTAGCTCGGACCTATTTGAGCAGGATAAACGGGGTTCCACCGAAATAAATATTTATTTTGTTAAATTTATAAACGTGTTTTTCCAATTTGATAACTCTCTGTAAATTTATTATCTAATGTAATATCTGAATTACATATCTTTTTCAAAACTAACATTTTAGGTAATGACACAATTCTTAAGTCTTATGAAAACAAATGTTAAATATTTAATTTAAACGCTGCATTTCAAACTGTTGTTTTTTCATTTAAATACAAGATTATTCATAATGATAACTTGAAATAAATACTTTTTTTTATACAGTAAATTGTACTTATATTTGTCAGATTTCATTTTAAAATTTTGCTATCGTCATTTCTAATAACTTTTGCAATTCTATATTATTTCATATTTTATCTGTACATGGAATTTGGTATACTACGTTTTTTGTATCTTTCACTTGTTGTTTTCCTGTTGACCTAGTTGTATTATTATTATTTAGTCTGGCAAAAAAATTTTTATATTTCGGGGCAAGTTTTACATTAGCATGTCTTATTTCTTTATTAATTTTTTCATATAGACCTTTAATATAAGGAAATGGAATATATTTCACTTTATTTTCATTTGAAATCTTTCCATTATCTATTTCATTCTTTTCAGGATTCTTTTTATTATTTACGTTGTTGATTTTTTCTTTCCAGTTTGTAAGTAACCTGTTGGGGTATCCATTTAACAAGAATTTTTTCTTTAAACTTTAATATCATTATCTATGTCCATACATTTACTAGTTCATTACATACATTAATTTTAATGTCATTTTTCAACAATGTTCTCGATGTAACAATTTCCAATTGTTTCAATTGTTGAAGCGAAATGAAGCGTTCTTTCGAAAGTGTTTGTTTGCGATTTTCTAGTGAGAAAATGAAGAAAGAAAGGTAAATTTAATCAATTGCAATTAAATTAAAGCAATATTCACGAATGACACTTCCTTGATATTTATTTAAAATTTCATCAATTTAGTTATGATAGATGTGATGGCGCTGAACCGGACGGTCAGCAAAATCAGAATTATTGGATTAATAATGTAAGTTATTCAATTTCATTAATAAATTTCTTGATTAAAAGTCAATTAACAACTCTTTACTCCATTTTCAAATATACATTAAGAGTAATAAATATTATTATTTTGACTTTTCGTAGGATTTCTATGATTTGCCCGCCAATGAGTGTTTCTCCGCTTACAAAGGAGATTCATCATTCGAGGTGAACAAACCTAAGAGAGATTTAAAAATTGGAGGATTTAAACACTTTTTCAAAAATATATTTTGTAAACTGTTGCGCTGTTGTTGCGTAAAAGGAGAAACTTCCGATTCACCGGTAACACTCGAGTTTCTTTGTTTTTTTTACAAAGGAGATTCATCATTCGAGGTGAACAAACCTAAGAGAGATTTAAAAATTGGAGGATTTAAACACTTTTTCAAAAATATATTTTGTAAACTGTTGCGCTGTTGTTGCGTAAAAGGAGAAACTTCCGATTCACCGGTAACACTCGAGTTTCTTTGTTTTTTTTACAAAGGAGATTCATCATTCGAGGTGAACAAACCTAAGAGAGATTTAAAAATTGGAGGATTTAAACACTTTTTCAAAAATATATTTTGTAAACTGTTGCGCTGTTGTTGCGTAAAAGGAGAAACTTCCGATTCACCGGTAACACTCGAGTTTCTTTGTTTTTTTTACAAAGGAGATTCATCATTCGAGGTGAACAAACCTAAGAGAGATTTAAAAATTGGAGGATTTAAACACTTTTTCAAAAATATATTTTGTAAACTGTTGCGCTGTTGTTGCGTAAAAGGAGAAACTTCCGATTCACCGGTAACACTCGAGTTTCTTTGTTTTTTTTACAAAGGAGATTCATCATTCGAGGTGAACAAACCTAAGAGAGATTTAAAAATTGGAGGATTTAAACACTTTTTCAAAAATATATTTTGTAAACTGTTGCGCTGTTGTTGCGTAAAAGGAGAAACTTCCGATTCACCGGTAACACTCGAGTTTCTTTGTTTTTTTTACAAAGGAGATTCATCATTCGAGGTGAACAAACCTAAGAGAGATTTAAAAATTGGAGGATTTAAACACTTTTTCAAAAATATATTTTGTAAACTGTTGCGCTGTTGTTGCGTAAAAGGAGAAACTTCCGATTCACCGGTAACACTCGAGTTTCTTTGTTTTTTTTACAAAGGAGATTCATCATTCGAGGTGAACAAACCTAAGAGAGATTTAAAAATTGGAGGATTTAAACACTTTTTCAAAAATATATTTTGTAAACTGTTGCGCTGTTGTTGCGTAAAAGGAGAAACTTCCGATTCACCGGTAACACTCGAGTTTCTTTGTTTTTTTTACAAAGGAGATTCATCATTCGAGGTGAACAAACCTAAGAGAGATTTAAAAATTGGAGGATTTAAACACTTTTTCAAAAATATATTTTGTAAACTGTTGCGCTGTTGTTGCGTAAAAGGAGAAACTTCCGATTCACCGGTAACACTCGAGTTTCTTTGTTTTTTTTACAAAGGAGATTCATCATTCGAGGTGAACAAACCTAAGAGAGATTTAAAAATTGGAGGATTTAAACACTTTTTCAAAAATATATTTTGTAAACTGTTGCGCTGTTGTTGCGTAAAAGGAGAAACTTCCGATTCACCGGTAACACTCGAGTTTCTTTGTTTTTTTTACAAAGGAGATTCATCATTCGAGGTGAACAAACCTAAGAGAGATTTAAAAATTGGAGGATTTAAACACTTTTTCAAAAATATATTTTGTAAACTGTTGCGCTGTTGTTGCGTAAAAGGAGAAACTTCCGATTCACCGGTAACACTCGAGTTTCTTTGTTTTTTTTACAAAGGAGATTCATCATTCGAGGTGAACAAACCTAAGAGAGATTTAAAAATTGGAGGATTTAAACACTTTTTCAAAAATATATTTTGTAAACTGTTGCGCTGTTGTTGCGTAAAAGGAGAAACTTCCGATTCACCGGTAACACTCGAGTTTCTTTGTTTTTTTTACAAAGGAGATTCATCATTCGAGGTGAACAAACCTAAGAGAGATTTAAAAATTGGAGGATTTAAACACTTTTTCAAAAATATATTTTGTAAACTGTTGCGCTGTTGTTGCGTAAAAGGAGAAACTTCCGATTCACCGGNTTTGTCTACTATACATTTCACGAGAGAAAAATTGTTTAGATCGTGTTGATTAATTTTGATATATTACACGTTTTATATTACCTTAAGCCATACAATCTTACATGTATTAATGTGAACCGCAATGTTTGGTTTTATGAGACAAATGATTTTTAAAGCAATTTTAAGTTTTTAACTGAATCACTTCACTATTAGTTAATTAGGTTAATCACGCATTGAATTCCGGTTTTCACTGAGTTAATTACATTTTAATCATTGATAAGAAATTTAAAAAGTTATCGTCGTATCACACCTTACTTGTTTATTTCGTTGCAATTTCTCTGATATTGTTTACAAAGACGAAAGTATGGTAATTGAATCGAGAAGTTGCAACAAGTATAATTATGTGACCGCAGGGTCTTGTCAGGACTGACATCACCGTGTCTTTTCGGACAGACACAGAAACCTAGTTAGTCGCAAATTTCGTTGAGCAAGCTGTCGCGCTTGTAGGTTCCGGATTCGCAATGGACGCAAAAGGAGACTACCGGAAGAAGTACACTCTATAGATTAACATTTAACAAAAAATACCCGATTATTGGTAGATATTATTTACATTTCAGAAGCTTAACACAATGGCTACAAAAAATTATTATAGATACTTAGCACGATTTCTAAAAAGACAGGGATAAACCTATCGCGACCCTGACCGAGAGAGAGAGAGCTCGCAGTGAGATTGCGAGATGATAAATACGTTAAAATACTCGTAAGTCCTAGATGTATCGATGCGACGTAGGTGTGAAAGTTCGGCAACTCAGTTCGGAGAGTAATCCCTTTTTGTCTTCTTGGGCGGCGGCGAGCGACGACGGCTGGAACGGCGGGTCGGAACACACACATACTTTAGAAAAGATTGAAGACGACTGCTCCCGGTTGTCATCACCCCTCCCTTTTATTAGGGGATTTCTCCTGGGTTTTTCCCATGTCTCGGTTAAGATTTTTAGTATTTTAGGACCAATAGTCAAATGTTGACTCGTTGGTTCAGGGTGACACATTCAATGTGTAAGTCCGTGGGAAACAGGTTTAATCATGTCTTGGATGATTTTTCTCTCGAAAAATTTGTTTATATAAATTTTTTCGTCAGGCCCGAGCTCACAATTAACTATTATTATTGTTGACCATTTCAGAATCCTGAGGAACGTCTTACAGAAGAAAAAATAAAAAATCACAATTTTTTCGATGATGTGTCGTGGCCTATAATGCCAGAGAATTAAACCATTATTTAAGACATGCACAGAATTGTTCGAATGGATTATATCTGTCCTTTCGTTCCTTTTATTTTTATTTTAAATGTTTTCTTTTAATTTTATACTTTAAATAAAGCTTAATTAATTACTAATCGTTTCCGCGCGTTTTGGTTGTGTCACTCCTCTGATTTTTATATGATCTGCAACTTATAAATGATATATAACTAGGAATCACTCAGTGGCAAGCTGTCCATAGAAGCTGTGGAAACGCCACTTCCCTTGTTTTATTTTAAATATAAATGCATATTGTGCCTGGCCGGCAGAATCCCATCACCACCTCCTCGCGATGCCGGCCGGGAACATCGACCTTCGGGAAGAAGCTAACGATGAGGATCTCCAATGTCAGGCGGTGCGACGCGCCGGTTGGAGTATTTTCAGTCGTATCAACATGCAATGCCCAATCAACATTTAACGAATACGGCTAGGGCGTTCCCCGTAGGCGACGCACATCGTTTACGCCCGAACAGTGTGAACAGTCAGCAAGGGCTACCCGCCCCTGGACGTGGCGGGCTAAAGAGGATAGTCCAACTCCTACGAGTAGCCACCATCAACATAGGCACCCTCACCACTCGAAGCCGAAAGTTGGCAGCTGCACTCAAAATACGGCGAATAGACATTGCATGCATTCAGGAGACAAAGTGGAAGAGCTCAAAGGCTCGAGAAATTGGTGATGGATTCAAACTATTGTATAATGGTACAAACTGATACCGGGATGGCGTTGGCATAGCAGTTAGTGAGCGGTTTCGTGATAACATCACTGATGTCCAGCGCATCTCTGACCGGCTAATGTCCGTGAAGATTGAAACTAGCGAACTAACTATCCGAGTCGTTTCCTGCTATGCCTCACAACAAGACGCCCTGGGCCCTTAGTCTCGAGTTTTTCGTGTTGTACTCGAATTGACGTCATCGAACTCACTCGTGTTACTGTGACTCACATAATCGGTAGTCTCGAGTTAGACCCATCGAGCGAACTCGAAAGGCGAGCGGAAGTAGGTCATATTCACTTGTTTACGTGTATCGTTAAGCATGATGGGATTATTTACAATGCATCTGGGTTTGCGACTATAATNTATAATGGTACAAACTCATACCGGAATGGCGTTGGCATAGCAGTTAGTGAGCGGTTCCGTGATAACATCACTGATGTCCAGCGCATTTCTGACCGGCTAATGTCTGTGAAGATTGAAGCCGGCGAACTAACTATCCGAGTCGTTTCCTGCTATGCCCCACAACAAGGCGCCCTGAAAGATGAAAAGGACGAATTTTGGAGAAGCCTTGAGGCACACCTCCGGTTGGTTGGTAATGATGAATCCCTGATAATCGGTGGTGACCTCAATGGCCATGTCGGCGCAACAAGAGAAAATTACGAGCGAGTGCATGGTGGAAGTGGACTCGGGGACCGGAATGCTGAGGGTGACAGGATCTTAGAGTGTGCTGAAGCTTTCGACTTGGCCATCGTCAACACTTTTTTCAAAAAGCGATTCAGCCACCTAGTGACCTATGCCAGTGGTAAACGGATGACCCAAATAGACTACTGCCTCATTAGAAGACAGGACCTAAAATTCGTGGTTAATGCCAAAGTAGTACCATCAGACAACATTGCACCTCAGCACCGCCCACTCCTCATCGTTTTTCACTTTAAACTCAAGCTCAGCAACACCTCAAAACCTGAAAAGACTGGACCTGAATGAATTAAGTGGCACCGCCTACCTGAACATAAAACTCAGTTCAAGGAACTTTTTCAAGCATGGGCAAACGAAACTTTTTGTTGGGCAAGCGTGGTCAAACGAAAGGCACCGATTACTTTAAAAAACAGATTTAAATCGTAATTAAGATTAATTTGAATTTTACAACAGCAAAAACATTATCAATTTCTTGTGATTTTAAAATCAACACACGAAAAATCAAATAAAAGCATTTATTAGACAACAAGATGTTTACAAACAGAAAGATTCTTTTCCGATTCACATCACATGACAAAATTCGATTGGATCTACGTTCTTAAATTCTTAAAGCTGATGCAGTCGAGAAAATATCTCCTTGAAGGGTTTTGAATTAATTGAAATTGCCCTTCTTCAACTGCTTTATGTTTACTTTTAAAGAAATCCTTTCGTAAATCAATTCCTTCGCACTTTCACACGCTTTTAAACATAAAAATCCACTATCCGTAACCTAAAACGATAAATAGTACTTAGCAACGTTTATTTGAATTTTTATTTTCGTGATAAAAAATTGCACGTACAATTTCCGAATATTTAGCAAACTTTGTCTTGACAATTTCGGTAGACGCTAATTATTCCAGAGATATTGCTTCCATCCGTCTTTTCTTTACTGTATTAACGTTTCTTGAGTTTATTAGACATTTAATGTACTGTATTTAGATAAGGTTCCAGAATTGAAGATAGCGAAGATTAATTTCTAGATGTTTTCATTTCGACGTAATTCAGAACAAATTTCCGTTNGAGATATTGCTTCCATCCGTCTTTTCTTTACTGTATTAACGTTTCTTGAGTTTATTAGACATTTAATGTACTGTATTTAGATAAGGTTCCAGAATTGAAGATAGCGAAGATTAATTTCTAGATGTTTTCATTTCGACGTAATTCAGAACAAATTTCCGTTCGCAAGACACAATAAGTAATGGACAGAACCAGGATGCTCCAAATTCGAGAATGAAAACAATTCGAGAATCAAATTTAGTGGATAGACAAAATCCGGTAGTCAAGTTCGAGTATATTTGAAATGACATAGTCAAAATCCTTTAAAGGTCAAAATTTAAAGAGTCAAAATCGGTAAAGGTC
>NW_019385562.1:198755-201764 GCF_000671375.1 Centruroides sculpturatus | reverse complement strand
CTTGATTTCAAAAATTAGAATGAACATCTGAATGATTGCTATTTATTTGACATTAGTTCAATATAGAAATCTGTAAGTAGATTTCTGAATCTGCATTTTTTCGAATGTTACTAGACTCAAATAATTGGTGAATAACTTCTTTACTGTAGTTTAAAAGTTAAATTTTATAAAAACATTCATCAGTCTTAAAAAAATTTAGACATTACCATATTTTTATTGTAATAATTACAAAGTGCAGTGATAACAGTGTTTATAATTTCATAATCACTGAATGTTAGTAACACAGCTTTAAAAAAAGGAATGAATTTTGAATTTATATGAAAAAGGCAACGTTTTTATTTGAGAAAATAAATGAATATTTTATAATTTAATAATCGAAATCATGAATATAAGAAGTATCAGTAGAAATAACCATACGATATTAATGTTATAGACTCATGCAACATCTGAACCAATGATAAACTTCCTTAGTGAAAAGCATTCTTGCATGAATGGGTGTCTTTAGTCCATGCCACTGTATCTAATCAGCCCAGTTCTATGACACAGACATAAACTGGTGACTTCATTACGATGAGTGCAAAAATTAAATTAATTGTTATCTCAAGAAAACTACTGGATTGATTTTTGCACTAGTTCTTTGGAAGAACACTTGTAGTCTGTACAGATATAATACTAAAGTAAAAAAAATTTCATTTCGTATTATTGGGCTGCAATTTGAATAAATTGTAGACCTATAAATTTTTACTGTCATCCTTCTATCAGTCTTTCCTTAATCTCGAGAACGGAATTAGTTAGATGAAAGGCGAGACCAGATATGGAAATCTTAGGTGCAGGAGGACCCAATTAACTATCAATATATACGAATTTCCAATGTAAACAGGAAGTCACGTTATTTCAATTCAAAAATTTTATCCTAAAAGGAGTCGTGCATGTCATCTTAACTCTTCTGATAGGAAAAATATGATGCTCTGTACATGGTAAGCCACTACTACTACTACGAGGTGGAGAGAATATATTTTAAATAAATTAAAAATATGATTAACTTTTATTTTTCGGTGCCAAACGTTTTGCAATAAATATTGTAGAAAATAGTTATCTTTCGTTACTTTACAGTAAAAAATTATGAATTCTGGCCATTGCGTTCATGATTAGAGCCGAACACTAAGAATTTTCGTACCCGGATATCCAAGATAATTCGGATAATATATGCCTACGGGCATTTTGAATCCAAAGACATGAATTGTTTCTGATTTTTTCAAAACTACTATTATAAATAATTATTTACATTTTTCTCTGTTGTGGGGATGTTGATCATAAGCAAATTAACACCAACTAATGTAACTAGTATATTACATAAAAATTAAAGTTTTCTCTGTTGTGGGGATGTTGATCATAAGCAAATTAACACCAACTAATGTAACTAGTATATTACATAAAAATTAAAGTTTACTTTGAGAGAATGCCACAACACAGCACAACGCAAGGGCGATCTGCCAAGAGTGCTCTTCTCGGAAGGACTTGCTAGAAAAACCCCCGAAAACTCAACATGACCGGGCCATAAATCAGATACAAACCCGTAACCAACTATCAAATTTACCGGTAAAAGATAAAAAACAAGTGTATCGTTTTTCAGGTAATTTGAAACGATATTTCATTTATTAGGAGTCACTACAGTGATTCTTCGGCAAGTAAAAAATTCACTAACCGAATACATATACAGGAATCAGTTTCCGATTTTCGGGGGTCGATTTTTCCGCCCCAGAAAACGTATGGTAATTTCGAATATCTCGTCTCGTTCGAAGGAAAACTGTTTTCTTAGGTAGTGTGCTTTATACAAAATTTCAAGATTTTGTATAAAGCGGTTGCCGAAATATAAAGTGCAAACATCTGCAAAAAAAGCGGTATTTTCTTCATCCGGCAGTGCACATGCTCGTAGAGAGACACCACTGGGTTCAGAAAGCTCAAATTTTAAACGTAAGATTTTCTCGTTATCAGTGAGGTGCTGGCGAAACTTCGGTCACGGGGTTTTCCATAAAGCTATTTCGGTTTTACGGCTTAATTTTATGCTTATAAGATCATAAACTACAAAGGCTTAAATTTATGCCAAATAAAACTATTTATGACGATTCGGCGTTCAGTAACATGATAATTTAAAATATATTTTGATATAAACATTGATGACGTCATCGTTTCGTTACATTATTGTTTACATCATCAGAGTTGACGGCAATTTTCTCTACAGCGATTTTGCTAAATTGTATGATACTACACCTACAGTAACATATAAATGGACTATGTATGCTCATGCCGTTCTTATCCCGAACAGTTTGTAGATATCTCTGCTTTCCGAACGTTTCAGCCCAGGCAGTTCTATCACACGGTGTGGTAGTCACCTACGAGAAGGCCCTTTGTTCCATCTATAAGGAGATAACCCGATGTAGTAAGCACAATTCTAAGGAGTGAGGAAATCGTAAGATTTTAGAAAAACCCTACAATTTCCTCACTCCTTAGGAATGAAAAAGACGCCATCGAGAAAAAATGGTGCCTCGGCCGAAACAACTTGAAAGGTTAGAAATGTACAAAGACTTCGGGAAAAGGACGGTAGTTAACTTCGAGGAGTCAGACTCTATATTTCGTCAGGCTGGAGGGCGTATAAAAAGTTATAAAAGAAGGTTTCTTCTTCCAATAGTGAGACTAGTAATATTTATCACGTCTTTCTTAATTATGCACAACTAGCAGAAACCGAGATTAAAACAGTTTTCTTTATTTCGCCTATTTAAGAATGCATTTCGGATTGGTAATTTTCTAATCCCTACTCGGGCTCACGGCTTTAGTGTCTCCGACATAACGAACAAAAGCTTAGTTCGTCTTAATGTACTTTTGTTATGTACAATGATAGATACAGTGCACAATTTGAACACATCCTGATGGTGTAGTTTCTACATATCAGTCTCTCGCACTTACTGGCATGTTTTATTTGTCTATTTTTGATGGACAAATGCAACGCTT
>NW_019385562.1:146843-194298 GCF_000671375.1 Centruroides sculpturatus | reverse complement strand
TTTTTTATACTATTTTGATGCATATATAAAATAAATATTTCATTACTTTTTTCTTATCTTTTTCATATCAATTTAAAAAATTTAAATTAAAAAAATGATAATAAATTGTTTATTTGTCATCATTGCTTTTGAATACTATGAAAGTACTGTAATATGCATCTACATTGTGCACGCTTTTCAAAGTGCAATGCAACGCTTTCTAAAGTATATACAAGACACAAGTGTCCATGTCGTTCTTCTCTGCTGGTTGGCCTGGGACTGGGAATGTGAAGGCCAAGTAATGTGGTTTGCGCGAACTCTTGACAAGTCGTGTGTACAGTACACGTAGCGTTGAACATTATATTAACATGCGATTAGTCATCGTTTCTTTGCTTACTAGATATTTCGTAGCAAAATAGAACTGACAATGAGTTATCTTGAACTACACTTAAGTAAATTTCCAAGAAAATGACTAAAGGCCCTAAACTTTGCGACACCCCAATCGTGGCTCAGTGGCACCCTAAGGTGCCGCGGCACCCCAGTTGAAAAACACTGTGGTAGATGGTTTTTTTTTTTATCGAGAAATGTCGTAATCTTACCCATTTTTGGTTTCTCAAGATCCACAATGAGGGCTGCCTGACTGTATGGGACGGGAGTTGAAACATTAGGTACAGATCGCCCTGGGTTCTTCAACAGTTTGAATTCGATGTCAGAGCAGTAAACTGAAGTCTTAACCTCTCAAACATCCGGCCAATAACTTGTTATACTAGGTCTTGAAAGTAGCGACTCTTCCATATAAACAGTTTCTTATTGTACAGTACATGAGACACCTTGGATATAAATTCATTTTAGTTGGTCGGTAATGTACCATATCTTTGACATATATTATTTCGGTGAGAAATTGGTATTTGTGTACACCACTTCGTTCACGACGCGTTTTAGGAACTTAAGTATGACATATATTGAGGACGTTCTGTATTTAATAACGGATGAAATTTGATCCAATAATCTAGTGTCTTATATCAGGAGTCACAGTAGTAACTCCCCATCAAGTAAAATAGTCACTAACTGACTACATATACATGAATCAGTTTCCGATTTTCAGGAGTCGATTTTTCCGCCCCCGAACATATCTGGTAATTTTGAATATCTCGTCTCGTTTGAAGGAAAATTATTTTCTTAGGAAGAGTGCAAAATTTCGAGATTTTGTATAATGCGGTTGCCGAAATATAATATACCGCTTTTTTGCAGATATTTGCATTTTCTTCTTATTTTTCTTCATCCGGCACTGCAGACGCTCGTAGAGAGAAACCACTGGGTCCAGAAAGCTCAAATTTTGAACTTAAAACTTTCTCGTTATCAGTGAGGTGCTGGCCAAACTTCTGGGTCTATAGGTCATGGGGATTTCTTTTATGCTTATAAGAATAAAATTGCATGGAAACAAATGAATTTTATTCAAATTGTTACTCAAAATTACAAAAGCTCAAATTTATGCCAATGAAAACGTTTTATAAGGATTTTTGCTAAATGGCATATCGAAAGCGTTGGTTGACGCTGACGAAATGAGTATTTTAAATGTCCGGTTGGCATCGAATTTGGTCGAAGGTCGGTGAACGTTGACCAAATCGCACGTCATCGTCTTATAAAAAGTTGTATAAAAATTTTGCCAAGTAAAAACTTTTGACAATTTAGACGATGGTAGAAATATTTGTAAGTTTTTACTTCGTGAATAATTTTTTTACATTTCAGATGCTTTTGTTTGGATTTTAAATACAATAGGAAAAGTCTGACGAGCAATTATTTATTGTGACGTTGTCACAATACCGAGCTGAAATTTTTCGTCAATGTTCTCAATGTTAGTATTGTCTTGCCCCTGTACAATATGCTTTTCCTGTCAACAATAGAGTATGTGCCGATCATCTATCTAACTTTATTTCAGTTCAAATATTTTCTCCTGAGCAACGTGACTTCCGGTTTAAACCGGAAGTTCTTTTACAGTTAATCGGAGGCTCCTGCCCCTAAGCTTTCCACATCTGGTCTTCCTTTTCATCTATCTAACTCCATTCTCGAGATTTAGGAAATATAAACAGACAGATGCAGCAACTGCAGACAGAGATGCCACAGGACACCATACAGTACCTGTATGCCCTCATACTTGCCTGCATCACATCATTTAGTCACACTAAATGTGGCCCAACAGAGTATTAGAACCTCCTTTTATTTGTAGTTTTTCCTGCAATAAATAATGCTTTTGCTTTCGGTTTGAAATCACTTACTTATATCACTGTTACACTCACACATGTACAATTTCGTTCGATTCTGACAACTCCTTGGTGCACTAATTTTTACGGCAATGAGTTTACATTACTATCAAACAATCCAAACCTTCAAAAAATATTTTAAAAAAATGTAATTATTTGTTAATTTGCTGTTACAATGGTGTATTTTATTTACATATTTTTAATGCCAATATTCAAATTTTTAAATAATTAGAATTCTTCCATAATTCAAATTTTTTTTTTAGTCCCTTCAACTTCAAATTATCTGATACAAATTATACTGCACTTATAATTTCCATCTTTTTAGGGTTAAATATATGATGTACATAATTATTTTATCATATATATTATAGACATATCCATTCCAAACACTCACAATGTTCAAAACACATGCACTTTTCTGAAAAAAACAAGTACACAGAACTCATCCAGGAAATAAGGCATCTGTGGCCAGTGGATATGGTGCTTATTGTACCTGTTGTTTTCTCTTCTACAGGTGTCATACAACACACACTACACAAAAGCCTGGGAACATTACAATTGATTAGAAAAACATATATCACACTACAGAAGGCCACTATATTGAATACATGTCATATTGTTAGGAAATTCCTGAATGTGCACACACACACACATAGACACACTTATTTCATTTTTGTCTTGTTTTGATTCCTATTGTCAGTGGCGTACCGTAGTGGGGGCGGCCCGCCCCGGGCGGCACTTTTTAGGGGGCGGCAAAATTTCACAATAAATAATAATAATATCTTATAAAAATTTGAAACATCCGGCTGGTGACTTTTTGTTGGAGATTTTGTTAAGTGAATTATTATAAATTACTGAGTCTTTTATCTATTTGTTACCTAAGTTGGTACGTTTTTTGTTTTTTTGCTTTATTGTGTAATCCTGTGTCATTAGCTCTATTTTTTCGGAAATGTTTCCACGTACACCGCCAGAAGCATTAAAGCAAACCCAAGAAGAACGGAAGAGAACTAAGTATCATCGTTCACCGAGTGATCTGGGTGTAAAATATCCAAAATTAGAACATTATTTTAAGAGGCAATCTCCTCCGGACTCAGATAGAGAAGAATTGTTAACTTTACGACAATATTTGGAGACGACTTTAAATGCAGTAATGATGCAGTTGAAGTGTATCAAAGATAGGCTCGCCAGTTAGGAAATGGCCAACCAGTCAACTTTGTACTCGGTAAGGAAATTGGAAACCGACTTTTCTAAATTATGTTCGCGACTAGATAAACTGGAACAGCAACAACAGTTACCTTTGGATGACATTGGTGAGTTACACTCTTTTGCCTACGATAGAAAAGTTAATGCTTCAAACAGAAGCAATTTAATGTTGTTTAATCATAGTATTCCGCTCGAGTTAGATTTGCAGGATTATATTGTTAACCTATTTTCTAAGGAATTAGATGTGACTGATCTGTCAGGGCATAATATTATCGGTGTTTCCCGTTTGCGAGATAAAGCTCGGGAATTCTATTGCATCCAGTTGTCGTCCTGGAAATGTCGAAATCATTTATTGCAAAAATTTCGGACGAAAACTCTACAAGAGCGTAGGGAAAGATCGGTGAAATTTAGGTTGGCACCGGATCTGTCGTTTAATTCCCGAGTTCGCCGTAAAAACCTGGTTACTTTCTTAAAAGAATATCGGGAAGCTGGCCGTCGTGTTTTTTTGCGAGATGACGTATTATATGTAGACGACAAGAGATTCACGTATTCTACCTCGGGCCATCGTTTAATAGAGGTGCCTGTTTCTTTTTTATTTTGAATTTTCCTCCCCGCAGGAGAATGGGTTTGGAGATACTTTCAACTTCATCGTGCCTGGACCAGTTTGGTTCAGGTAGTTATTCGGAATCTTTGTTTTTTAAAATTGTTGTGGGTTTAGCACCAAGTGTTCTCTGTTGGATTACATGACTAAACGACCAGGTTTAATTTGTTTAGCCCTTGTTGAAACCTGGATGGTTTCAGTGAATGGAGATTCTCTTGCTAACTTTCTTCCAGTTAACTGGAAGTATTTTATGATTCCAGCGGAAAAGCCATTGGGGCCGGGTAGACCCCATGGTGGTATTTTGTTATTTTTTGATAAAGTTAGAGGGCACTTCGAGTTATTGGAAACTTACCCTAGTTTGATAGTGATTGGTTTATCACTGTATTCGGCTCTCGAACCTAGGAATATCCTGGTGTTGGTGGTATATGCTGGTTCGCTGAGGCAGCAGGGCTTACGTTTAGATTTGTTTTCTTCTATTTTGAATTCTTGGTTTTCGTACTACAATGGAATTGTGATAATGGGCGATTTTAACGTCCATATTAGTGAAGTAATTGATTCACATGTGGATGTAGCTTCTCCCAACATCTTTGATATCAGACGGTCAAAGGATTTAAAGGTTGACACGGCCGGGAGACAGTTTCTGAATTGGTTGATTGAACACGATTTTATTCTCCTTAATGGTCGTACTAAGGGAGATTTCCCAGGTGAACTAACTTTTTTGTCAAAAGTGGGTAGCTCGATAACAGACTTTATAGTCGTTTCTCAGAATCTTGTTCATAAGGTTGAATCCTTTCGTGTTGGGTCTTTCTCATTTTCGGACCATTTTCCAGTGGAATTACAGTTGTCGACCGGAAATTTGAAACATCCTAATGTATACTTGCATCACGCCTACGATAGTGCTATCGTCCGGACAGTCCGGGAACCGGCTCGCCGTCCGGGTGAACTAGTAATCTTTTCATCCGAGGAAATCCTGCGAAACCTGTTGACCTTTTTTCCTTACGATTCATTCGCGTTCATATACACGAATGAATCCTATAATCCACTAATATCCACCAATATAATCCACTAATATCCAATAGAACTATTTTAAACAGGTCGCTGCACTACCACCAAATTTTTCATTGCTTGTTCTGTGAAAAACTGAATTTCGGTCTTTTAAATTGAAATACCTAAATAAGGGGGGCCGAAATTTTCCTCCGCCCCGGGCGGCTGACACCCACGGTACGCCACTGCCTATTGTTCCTCAGTTGTCAACTGAGTATAACTCACTAAACCCAAAATAATAATATGTTACATAACAACTAAGCCATAACAAAAACATCATATTATTATTATATTTTTGTTATGGCTAAGCTGTTTTTGCATATATTCTTGAACAAGTACAGTATAATATTTTAATGGTAAATAATTTCCTGTAAACTTTGTTTTTTCCACATAAATAAAAATGTGCATTCTGATTTTACTTTTACTTTCCTGACTGTTATGTATAAATAACCAGAGAAATTATTGGAATTGTGTCAAATTTGACCGTCAGAGTTTTTGCAAATCTCCACATTCTGAGATTCCCGAATGTAAAACAATAGAAAAAAAAAACAGAAAAAAATTCTGCATGTTTTATTTATATTTATATATTAAACAAAATATATTTTATTCAATATCTCAGGATGGGATGATGATGAATAAATGAAATTTGGCATGGTAGCTTGTGTATAACAGGCATTGACATTATTAAATTTTGGTATTTAAAATGTTGAAAGGGTGAGGAGATAGAGGGAGGTCATGTATGATATCTTAAAGTGGAAATGGACTTAATGAAGATTTTATTCATTATTAGCATTTACAATCTTTTATAAAACTCATCTCTACCCTCAAATTAAGCTTTTGGCTATTTTAGAATTATTAAAAATATAAAAAGTTTCTTTAATAAAATCTCATAACAGCCAGGAAAGTTATGCAACTCATTGTTATATTTTTTAAACCAAAATACAGCAAAGTATGAAAGGTATTAATGTCTTAAATATATTAGATACTTTTTCCCTAAATATTTTGTGCCAAAGTGAAGATGAATCTTATATGCCATAAAATATGGTAATCAAAATGTGTAGTTAAAAAAATTAATATCACAGATTGAAAAATACAAGTTATCAAATATTTATTTTCAAAAATTCTATCAATATTCTCCTGAAGATATTCATTAACAATACAAATACAATTTTGTAAATATTGCCTCTATTTAGAAATAAGTTTGGTCAGATAAATATTAAAATAAATTGGTTTTGGTCAAACTTTCCTTTATCAATTCAAGTAAGCATGAGAGAATTTTTTCACAACCAACTTTTTCCCTTATATATTGCATATTCAACAAAGATAGACTAAAGCATTAAAAATTCATTAAAATAACAAATATTTTGTTTGATAGCCAATTTTAAATGACGAGATAAATNTTGTCTTGAGAGGTCGGTCCCATCGTACGCAATCAGATCAGAATTGGGCCTTGAGTTTCCTCGGAAACGCTTGGTAAAACTGACCTTAAATTTTCTGACAAACATAATCTCTGACCCATCATCCTTGGAATATGAGGCTTATTTAACTTTCAAGAAGTTTTCATCGATAAGATCGTTCAAATACTGTTGGTTTACTAAACTGGAGAATCTATTTAATAGAATAGGTTTCTCACTCTCCTTAATAGATTCCTCTCCAGATGTTTTGAAATATTACGCAAATACAATTTTACAAGAGTTTGATAATCTTTTCTTGAGAGAAGAAGGGGACCGGATTCTTAAGGCTAAGTATCATTTATGGTACCCAGAAATATTAGATAACAATCGGTGTTTTTACATTTATAACCAGCAGTTACCGTTTATTGTTAAAAAAACGATCATACAGATTCGTCTAAATAAGTTTCGTTTAACATGGAAACACTTGTGTATTGATCTACGTTCATCGGAAATGTGCCCGTTTTGTAAGAAAGGAAATGCGACTTTAAATCACTACATGTTTGACTGCGAGGATTTCGAACATTTGCGTCTATCAACACTTCTTAATAATGTTTTTTGTACTAATAATGTTGTTTGTAAAAATCCAGCAGATAGAATTCATGGATTATTTTCCATTAATGACTCACTTGAGTCTATATGGAATAAATATAATTTAATAACCAAAGTTATTAATGTTACCCCTCCTCCTAAAAATTAATTTTATGTATGGAGTTTTCAAATAAATAAATAAAAAATATTGACATGTCAAATTTGTTTTTTTTTTGTCTAGCAACATTTGCTGGCGTTGGGTTGCTATCGCGGAGAATCCTTGCAGCCAGAGCTGGGGATTTCCCATTGTGTTTGTTTATGTTACTTTCACGATTCTCAACGGCTAGAAAGCCAATCAAAGTATCGCAGTAAAGTATCCCGTAACTAGTAGAGTTAAAACTCGAATATTAATCCTAGGGCATTTTTTACACTTTGAGGTTGTCATAGCTGGAATCTGCTGCTGGTAGAAGCAGCTAAATCTTCTGTGGCAGCAAAAACATTTTTTTGGTTTTATTCAGAAAATTTATTTGCTATTTTCAAGTTCCAGCAAACGCTGGGAATTAACAAAATTCGAACGGCAATGTAAATATTTGGGTAAATTTCTTTCAAGTTATTTTCTGTTATGTATTGGAACAGCTGTTTCACATCTTTAATGAAGTTGGGTAAATTTGGGATCATTGTTTGTAATTCTTCATATAATTCGTAAGGTTGTAAGCCACTGCTCTCACTCACTCGCAGGACTGAATGTAAATCTTGACAGTTTTTTAATATTTGCTCTTTTGGAATATTTTTTAACTTGCTTAGATCATAGAGAAAACCAAAATTTTCAAAATGTTGATTTAAAGACATAAATCCCGAATCCATATTGCTTATTATAGAATCAATCGTGGTGTTAAAAAAAAATCTTTCATACCTGCTTTTGGGAGACTATATAGGTTGATCGCTGCCTTCATCATCGAACATCCTTTTCTTTTCGGCTACCCTTTCGTTTTTAAAGTCTTTTGGCAGTTCATAACTGCTATTTTCAATAAATTGATGAGCGTCAGACAAGCATTTTTCGAATCCACTTTGTCGATATTCTTTGATCCAGTCACAAAATGTACGCAAATGTTCAAGAGCATTGCTTAAATGGACTTGTAAAGATTGCCATAATTTGCTTATGATATTAACACGCGATAATATCTCATACCATACATGTAATGATATGATAAATTCTAAATTGAGCATTTCGTTTAAAACCAAATCACAATCACTGAGTGTGTCTGATTGTTCCGTTTGATTTTTTAAGCTTTCGATGCATTCAACATCAAATTGCAATAATACGGCCTTCACTGCCTCGATTCTGCTTTCTCACCTTGTGTCTGATAAGGGCTTCATAGTAAACTTTAATTTGCCTTTGATTAACAATACTGGTAAGTACTGCCTACGCTGAAAGGAGCTTTTCAATATTAAAACTAATAAAAAATTATTTAAGAAATACAATGGGTCAGGAAAGACTTTCAGCTTTGGCAGTTTTATCTATTGAAGCATATATAGCATCTAAGCTGAATTACGATACAATTATTAAGGAGTTCAGTAAGGCTAAAAGCAGGAAATTTCTGTTTCTTTAATTTTTTTTTCTTTTTAATTTTTCTTTAATGTTAGTTAAAGACTATAGTTTGCATTTTTAGGAATCAAAATTTGCCAGTTTCAACTGCTTTTTATTTTATAAAATCCGTCTTCTTGCGCTACAAGAAGACCTCGCGAAATGTACCTTGCCCACATCAAATTTAGGTCTTGCCCGCTGCTGATCGCATCCGAATGGGTTGATAAACCTAGGAGTTTTCGGGAATGGTCAGTACGAATATGTCTGTTTCCGTCTCTCATCACCCAGCTCTTGTGAACCCGTCCTAATCCATAATGGGCTTGCCAAAAAGGGTTCTCAAAGATTAGTTCATACTGAACGAATAACGAAAGCAATTGCAAATTTTAAGCAACCAATCATTTGCAAGCGAGAGAAAATGTCATCTCGAAAAGTAAAATGACAAGAACCACGTGTCAACTAACAGGAATACGAATTTTTCTCTAAGCGAAAAAGCTCGACAGTTCCGAACTTCAAAGAGATTCGCGAAATGGTAAAATTCGCCGGAAACGATGTCATGTCTGACGTGTTAGTCGCTCTGGTTTTGCTTTCGCCAGTGAAACGCGCTCAGTGTGAACTAAGCTTTAGTACTGACAGGGCGGAGAGTTTAAAAAAATGATGAAAAAGTCGGTTAAGGCAAGAAATACGAATCCGGGGAACAATCCCAGGAAATTTTATCCCGGATACGTCAGACCCCATCCCTCACCGTTAGGCCGAATCTACGATCGATACAATAAAAAAAAAAAAGCCCTGTTTGTACCCCACAGTGATTAGAATCAAAAATGCAAAATATATATAAGACGAAATTATTTTAAAATAACATTACACAATACTAATACTACTATAAAAGGTATAAATAATATTACATATTTATAAATAAAATAAAAAATTTCGCAAAAAATTAGTCAAAATTATTACCACGTGTGGTCACTTACTTACTTCCGTTCTCGTAATTCACTTCCGGCTTTCCCGCTGACGAGAAAAACAAGTCTCGTCTTCGTTGACTCAAAACAGTGTTTCGAATTTTTTTTTATTTTTTATTTTTTTTATTTTTTCATTCGATGGCGGCATCTTCGTCACTAAAACGAATAAGATATATATTTTAAATCCATTATTACAAAAGATGTCTACCATGAAAGGCGAAGTTGTAAGTAATTAATAATTATTGTTAAGATGTTACTCTCGTCTGGTTTGTAATTTCCGTCTGAAGATTTTTAGGCCTAATGTTTGACTTTTATCCTTATAAAAATATAATAAGGACGTTGAGTAAATGTGTAATTATTCAAATTTCAATTTATAATTATGCGTAAATGAAAGATTTCAATACGAATTATATTCCGTACAAAGCCGATAATTGCATTAGAACGTTGGATTAATTTCAAAAAGGCCGTTTAATTACGGTTTAACATTTATAACTGAATTAAACCTTTAAAAGACCTTGAAAAATTAATAGCACGTTTTCAATTAAAATGATAGTGTATAATCGATGATTAAATATAATCATTATGTAAAATTTGGTAGAAGTTACTTTCGTGTACATATAAATAAATGAATGACCTTAGGTCGGTGTTATGAGCAGAAAGTTTATAAATGATTGGTTTGGGGACCCCACCAACGGGGTCCCCAAACCAATCATTGGCTGTGTTCAGCAGACTCAACAGTTCTGGAGCTGTTGAGTATTTTTCTGCTGAATGCCCTCTACGGTAGTTCTTTTTCGGAACATGTTTGGTGTTTTCACATCACATTTGGTAGTGTCTTTCATTTACGCTGTCTATTGCTACCCGAAACTGACCAATGGGGCTTTTTGTCCAATGCGACATCACTCGTTTGGCAGATCCAGGTTACTATGTAACAGCTACCGATTTGCTCGGTTACAACTGTTGAACGCGGCCATTTATAAACTTGTTACTGTCATAAGAATTTTGAAATTTAAATTCGGGTTGTATCTGGCAACTCTAGATTGTCGGTTAGGCACGGAGTTTGCGTTAAAAAATGGAAGAAGATACTGGGGGAAAAATTCCCCAAAGTAAAATGTTTTGAAGTCGACGCTATACCTAGGATCCTTCTAATTTAAATGTCTGGTCCCTATGAAGCTGTAATGCCACTGTTCGTATACATGTAGATAAATAACTGTATGACTTAAGGTTAACTTTTACCATAAAATTTGATTATTTCCAAACAGAATAAGATGTAGATACATTGCCAAGGTATAGTAAAAATATTACAAATAGAAGTTGAAGCAATTAAGTGAATATTTTGTATTAACATATGCAAACAGTATCTGATAAAGACAAAAATAAGAGAAATTATTTAATTTGAAAATGATTCAAATTGATGTTACTTAATGTTGCTTAATTATAATTATATTACGTTCAATTTATAATAGGATTTGTCATAAAAATCTCTGAAAGAAGATGGTACAAGAAAATATTTTGCATATTGATATAATTATGATATAAATAATTGGTGATTAATCTGACTCATCTAATAATTCAAAACCATAACCAATTTACTATTATACCTTAAATTATTAGTGATATTTTACTGATACATGTCTATGATCACATCATTTTTTAATTCTTGTCTTGTAAATTATACTAATATTTTGAATGGGTCACATGCTACAGTATCTAATAAGGACAAAAATAAGAAAAAATTAGTCATTCAGGTACTTTTACATTTCTAATGGATTCAGATTGATGTTACTTGATATTACTAATTAAAATTATATTACATTTTATTCACAACGGAATTAATTTTAAAAAAAAGCTAAAACCAATGATAAAATGTCCAATATGCTATTATGATACAAAATGATTGAGAACGTATTTCTAATCATAAGTGGTAAAGCTTAATTAATAAACCAAAACTGTTTCATAATGTAAAAGTAAAGCATATATGAATGTTATCTAATAATAATTTACTTGTTAATAATTCAAATTATTTGTGAAATCTTACTGAATACAGTTTTGATCTTATCATATATAAACATATATATATTTTAATCCATATGTCTTATGAACTACATGAATATTTTATATGAAAAGTTGTTATTTTTATCCTTGTACATCTGACAAGGATAAAAATAACAAAAAATTAGTCATTCAGGTATTATTACATTTGAAACTGATTTCAAAACTGAATATTTTATTTTGTGATAAAATACATTTTTATTTATAATAAAGTAATTCATTTAATAATTAAATTGCTATCTTTAAATTCATGCAAAATGGAATAAAAATGGAGATATAAATTGTAATATGTCTTTGCTGAAACACTGAAAATTTTCTATGTAGTTCTTTACTTACAGTCAATAAGCAGAGAGGAAAATTATAAAAGTTTAATAAATTTTATAATAATAAACATTAGTTACAGTGAAATTTAAAGTTTTTTTAAATAATATTTTTATGCTGAAGAAACTAAAATGTTTATAGTTGATAACAGTTTTACTGTGCAGAATTTTGAAATAAAACTTCAGATTTGAAAAATTAAAGACAGTTTTGGTAAAGTTAATCTTAAAAACTGGGAGCATTACTGTATTTTTGTGTAATAATCAAATAATCTGCTTACAGTAATTGGCAAGAAATTTTAATTTTGATTCTTTCATTTTACATTAAATCATAAAAAACTATATTATATTAAACTGATATATTATTTAATTTCAGTGTTGATATTTACTGTTCTTAACAACAATAACATATGATAGCTAGAGAAATTTGTAAGAAAAATTAATTTGATAAAAATGTTCTGTTATATATATTCAACTTCATTTGTATTTAAAAAACTTAAATTATTTAATTTATTAATAATATTACAATTGAATTATTTTATATCATACTCTGAAATATATATTAAATTTTTTTTGTACTGTATAACATCTCAAATGTATTCATAGTACAAAAAAAATCAACAAGTTTTGACCCCATGTTACATTACATTGTCTCAAATGCTAATAAGTATTATTCTATATTCTGTATTGCAGTAAATGGTTGTGTAAGAATATCAAAATTCATGCTAATTATCTGTTTTTATAATGTTGAATGTTTAACTATTTTATTTTTTAAGTAAATCCTTTTAGAAGTATTTGCATATTGTACCATATATTTTAAAATTAATTCTTCATATGTTTTTTCTGTGGCTTTGCACTCTTACAATTTGCTTATAATAGTGTAGTGCATTTTCAGAACATCTATGGCTATAACTGAAAAGTATGTGTGTTTCCAGCATTACATTTAATTCTGTTTATTATTGCTTGATCTGCATACATATTGCAATTGTGTTTAATAGTAATGTTTGAATAATTTAATAATGTGTAGAAATCACTAACTGGAAAACACCTTAAACTTTTTTTTTTATAAGTCAATAAAAATTATTGATAGCTTTTTGGAAGTTTCTTTACTATCTTTGCAAATTTAATAATTATTGTTCTGTTTTAATATATGGTTATTCAAATTGGAACATAGTTCAGAACAAACTACATGTGATTTTTTAAAATATTTTAACTACATGAATAAAATTGTATTAACTGTAACTATGTAAAATTTTAACTATATCTATATAGTTTAAAATGCTTTAAAAGATTATGTGCAGTTTGTTCTGAACTATATTTCATTTTGAATGGCTATGTATTAAAACAGGATGACAGTTTGAAGATGAAGTAAAGAAACTTTGAAAATGTTTATTGATAATTTTTATTCAACTGTTAAAAAGTGAATGCTTGCTGCAAATAAAGATTTTGAGAAAAGAGAGTCCCTGTATATAGTTTGTCCCAAGTTATGAATGATTATTCCTAAGTCTGTCTTTAAGTCAACTTTATAGGTAATTAGAACATGTATGGTTAATAGTCAACCATCAGTTAGTCCATCGATTCCCAACCCGTGGTATGCGTACCCCTGGGGTACATGATAGGTTGTTTAGGGGTACAGAAAAAAGTTAGTTATTATGGCAGAAAAAATAATATATTATGTATGACAAATTAATAGTATTAAAAAATTATTAGGTAAAAAATTTTCCTTGCAACAATCACAAACTTTATTATACATTTCAAAATGCAAAAATAGAAATAAAAACTTATGCTGCTGATTTTACAATGCAACAGATCAATAAATGTTGTGCAGTCGGTCAATGGTAGTGGTGATACCATTATGCGTGATTAGTGTACCCAGGGGTACAGTATGCGTACCCCAGGTTGGGAATCGCTGATTCTAGAGAAATGACATGTCACGGGGTACGCTAATAAAAAAAAGGTTGGGAACCACAGAGTTAGTCAAATTTTTGTCAGTGTATAGTATATATATTAACTTTCTAAGCATATAAAACACAAACCATTTCCAATACACGAAAACCTTTTAAACTCAATAATACTGCATGTAATAATAATAAAAATGATGATAAACATTAATAATGAAAGAAGACTTTATGGCAGCTCTTTCATANATGCAAAAATAGAAATAAAAACTTATGCTGCTGATTTTACAATGCAACAGATCAATAAATGTTGCGCAGTCGGTCAATGGTAGTGGTGATACCATTATGCGTGATTAGTGTACCCAGGGGTACAGTATGCGTACCCCAGGTTGGGAATCGCTGATTCTAGAGAAATGACATGTCACGGGGTACGCTAATAAAAAAAAGGTTGGGAACCACAGAGTTAGTCAAATTTTTGTCAGTGTATAGTATATATATTAACTTTCTAAGCATATAAAACACAAACCATTTCCAATACACTAAAACCTTTTAAACTCAATAATACTGCATGTAATAATAATAAAAATGATGATAAACATTAATAATGAAAGAAGACTTTATGGCAGCTCTTTCATAAGTACAAGTTATCAATAAGTTGGGCATTTGTAATTCAGGATTATCTATATTCAGGAAAGGTTGTACCTGTGGTTTGTTTTCTCTGTGAGTTTGTTCTCTTGGAATTAGAATACATTCTCATCAAGTTCATAGCAAGGTCAACAGAAACCATTATAGATTGAAAATAAAATTAAACTAGGGACAGTGCTGGTCATTGATTAGCTAAATGTTTGTATCTCTAGAGATTATTGCTTCTTTCCAAACATGATTCTAGACTCTGAGACATCACTGACTCTATTTTTTTTTTTTAATGATTCTATATCAATTACTGAACCATTGAATATGCTATTAATTTTATCTTATCTGTTATTTCCAGTTATCCATATCTCTAAGTAATTTTCAAAATATTACCATCTAATTTCTGCTTAACTAAATACTCATGCTTTTTTAATTAACTTATGTTATTAAAATTTCTGTTTGTTAAGAGACAATATTCCCTGAAACATTTTGTCATTAAATTAAGTAAAAACATTGTAAAACAAAAATATATCTTTGTCAAAAGTATATGCTTTATTTGTTAAAGTATATGCTTTATTCCTTACAATGACATCTATAATTTTGTACTCTACATTTTTGAAAATTTTGCTACTTATTGATTAAAATTCTGTACTGTGTTCAACACAGCACTGTTTCTTGCTCTAGACTTAACACTTAAGAGGGAGGGAAAACAGTGGTTCATATAAAACCACCACCTTGTCTTTTTATATTTCAAGTTGTTTAAATTATCTTTTCCAGTACATAATAGTTGTTTTTTAAGGTTCTGATTGCAAGGACACATGAATACTTCACTGATATCTGAGACAATGCTGGACTTATCAAGTCCAGCATTGTGTCTCAGAGTTTGAGAAGCTGCCACTACACATGGATATATATACCACACTATCAGTAGTCTCACATTCACATAAATGCATAATATATTACCTAAAACAAGCATACCTCAAACCAGAAAGTTTGCTGTGGTGATGTTCAACAAACTGCTTTATAACATGTAGTTACATCTTGATACTGCTGATACCATACCGTATCAATACTTTCCATTGATACTGAGTATTTTTGTACTCGATGTTTGGTTTGCAATATAGGTACAGTACTTTACTTCAGGTAACGGATTTAATATTGTTACTTTTTTCATGGACAGATAAGGTCAGACTGAACTGGATTTTGCAGTTGAAACAGAAATGGAAGTTTACACTATTTTCAGTTAATTTAAACTTATATGAAAAAATATTAATGACCAAAAATCAAATTTATTACATCACATTTCATTTGCAGAATCTATATATTAGAGTAGAGATTATAATTTATAAATAAATATTTAGTTAAACATTGTGCAATACTTTTGTTTGTTAATCAATTTGGATCATCAGTTATGTTTAAAATTAGCTACAATTTGTATATACTTGTTTGCACTGATATTTGTAAAATTTGAACATAATAAAGAACTTTTAATGTAAAGGCACTATTTTTACCTGTTTACCAACTACTTGATAGTAATAACTACATAGCTCATTAGCAGGACTGTAGATCTGTGGCTCCTTTTGTTTACATAAGACATCATACAAGTATAAACTGAAGTACTCATTGACACACTGACTTCTGAACCAGATAACCAGGGTTCAATTCCCTGGAGTAACCAACAAAATATTAATTTCTGCTCTGGGGCTCACTCAGCTTCATTGTAGAGTACAATACATTCTCATCAGTAAAAACAACTGGAAGATGATACGACAGACTGAACAGCGATAGTCTGCAAGATTTCCAGTTTCGATACCCAGTGCTGATGATACTGGCCAGTATTGATACTTTAAGATCGATACTGGTATCAATACTGTACTTCAGTAGTATCAGGACATCCCTAATAACATGAATCAAAGTCACAAAAATTAAAGGAAGAAAGTTAGTACATAAATGTAACCATGTGGTATGCAATCTCCTCTGGTATACAAAAGACCCAATGAATAAAAACATCACCCTCAGAATATATGAAATATCTTTCACTACAGGCAGTGAAAACTATGAGTAAATATATAGACTACATTTCATAAAATCTACCTAGTAGAATTATGGAACAATAACATGAGGAAAGTAAATTGCACCACAGCACTTGCCACTATCTTGGAAAACACCACATTTTACAAGGCAAAACTCTTCAGAATTGCCAGAAATCGAACCAAAGATAACATTATAGGAGGTCAACCATGTATAGAAATGTCAGGTACTGTATGTGCATCAATCGTAAAGATGCACAGTGTCTTTCATCTAGTTGATAGTACATCCTTTGAGATATATAATTTCATTGTTATTTGTAAATTTTTGTAGTCTTTTTGATTGATAGCATTATTATTATTTTTTGTATTTATTTTAATTTTATTCATTCTGTTTGTATTTTTATGTTTATTTCTTATTTCATTTTATTATCATGTACTCAAGTAAAAGTCAAATTTTTTATACCATTTTTTTAAGATCTAACTTACTTGGATGCTACTTTTGGGTGGCTGAAATTCAAGCTAGAATCCAAAGTGCCAAATCAGTAGCAGAAGCCAAACTGATTTCTAAACAAATAAAAACAAAAACACAATGAATTACAATAATATTACTGATTTGGTGTTCCTATAGAAAACTGGTTCCAACTTTGCGGGCTCATTTTCTATAGGAAAGCAAAATTTTAAAATTTTTATATCCATGTGAAAATAAAATAATCAAGTGATTTCTTTACAAGTGAAGATGCAGCTATTTGTTTTTTTAATAACACGGCATTCTTTCAGCTATGAAGCAATGTAGTAATTTATCATGCCAAGGGGATCAAAGTATGACTTTAAAAATAGATTTAAATTTTATTCAACTTCTATATTTCACATGTAAAAAGAAGCAATCCATTTTCTGTAACAGTTTTTTTAAAAATATGAAATTGGAATTATATGAATTTTTATATTTAATTTTTACGTTTGTTCTTAATGAAAAAAATCTGGCAAATGACCTGTTGTCCGTGAAATACTAGGGTTGCCTTTTACATTGGGTCTATTAAAAATTCCGGATTTTTTGGCCAAAAATAGGGGGTCGACTTTTACAGGGGATCGACTATTATTTGAGTATATATGGTATGTGTGTATTTGTTGTATTTTGTTTGTAATTTTATTTTTCTTTCTTATTGATTTATTTTTCAACTGTTACTATTTGCTCATTTCAAATTATTATTCTCTGTATTTAGTTTCATTTTTAAATTGGGCATTCTGTTCTGTATTTGCATCAATGTATCTTCATAATAGTTGCATAAACAGCTGAAACATTTGAAAAATAAAGAATACTGATGGTAAAAGCTTATTTGGAGTGTTTTGTGCAAATCTTGTAAACCAGTTTGAGTTGTAGTACAGTAAAACTTGTGCAAAATAGAACTTGAAAGTGAAACCTGCCTAAATAGAAGAAACTTCAGAATGGAGTGATTTTCTGTTATATTTTGGTATAAGTCAGAAACCTGTCTAATGCAAATGGAACAGATTTTGGGTACAGAAAATGTAATTTAACTTGAGTAAAGCAGAAAATTAAAATTCCACTTGTAGACAAAATCATCTTCGTGTATAATAATCATTGCAGAACATGAAAAACTATTCTGAGGACAGTTTTGAACCTTTTCAGAGAAATGAAAATCACATGATGAGGGACATAGACATTAGGTCTTTGTTAATTAATTAGTCTTTTCTTTGCTGGAATTAACCAAGTGTAGGATTACATTTAAGAATTGAAAACTTTCAAGAAACAAATGAGTTCTTGAGAATAATGTAACACTGTGCTGACTGCCTTGTCTGGAAAAGTTAGTAACTGAATAATATCAAGTATTTGAGAACAAGTTGATTAACATTGTTGGTAATTCAAGAGATTAAAGTTAACAATTAACTAGAGTATTAATATTCCTTGAGAAGCCAGGTCACTGAATAACTTAGTTTTTATATTACTGTAATATGATTAGAATTTCCAATGGCAGAGCTAGACTTTTTTTAAATTCTTTTTACCCTGTTGGCACAGTGGGCTTCAGAGGAAGTGATTGGATAGTGGGGGGTCAGAGCCCTCATATCTGGGATGGACTTCTACTGAATAATTCCTGGAGAGTTGCTCTCCTAGGAGCCCCCAGAGTGATAGACTGATGTCTTAACCATCTTGGCCTTCCAATGGTCCCAAGTGGGATACTAGTTTTTGATTTTTTTGTGCTAGCGAGTTTGCATGTGAGTGCATATACCTGAGAACTAAGAACTCTCAGATTGGAATATTCAAATAGCTATTGCAAGTTTTCAGAAACAACCCAAACTTTATTGAATTGAATATTTCTCACTTTTTGCATTTATATACTTTTATCTTTTGTTGGAATCATTTTGGATTAATTTAGATGAAAGCTAATATAAAATGTTTCTTACGTATGTAATAAAAGTGGTTTTACTATAAAAGCAAACATAACTACATAACATTTATTTGGTATGGTTTAAAGATTAAAAAATATTAAACCTATTCAAAACAGAAATCTTTCAATATGAAAAAAATGTTTAGTACTGTGTGTTTACTGTTTACCTAGGTTTCATAGTATTACTTTGAGAACATAGATATATTTTAAATTAATGTCTGAATTTCAAGTTTGATTAAAAAAAAAATTGCAAACCTTTATCAAAGTCAACTCATTTTTATATCCCTTGATGATGTAATAGAATAATTCAATCCTTTATGCTGTTAATGAATTATTTTCAGATATGATAACAAACATGGCTGTAAGTAGTAATTGATTTTTATGTGTATATTGGTTTTGTGTTGTTTGTATTAAACTTTATCTTAACTTTTCATTATTGAAGAGTATTCTGACAATAAATAACTAACAATACTTGTTAGAAGTGATCTTATTTGACAGTAATATATCATTTAATGGTTAGAATATATGTATATTCAACGAGGGATTTTTATAATCAAAATTACTTTATTAATTGTTCTAAACTCAGATTGTAGTGGAATTATATTTTATGAATATATTTTATTATTTACATTTTTAATTTCTAAACATGCATCCTCAATGTTCTTTGCTTGCAGTTTTAGACTGCTGTTGATTTATTTATTGAAATATCCAATTACATAAACAAAAATAAGACTATAATATTAATTTACAAATCAAGAATATTTTACTAAAATATTATTAACAAATTTTGTAATTTAACATTGTTATCTAACTTGTAAATAGTAGTAGTCATTTTCAATATATAGATATAACAATATAAAAAATATATTGATTTTTAATGAAATAAAGAAACGAGGATCGGTTTAAGAAAAGAAATAACATTATTATTTATTTTTAATTATTTTGTATTAACTTTATTGATTATTATTGAAAAAGGCTTAATCTGTGTGGAATACGTATTATAATTTGAAACTGCTTGTACAAAGAATTTGCTATCTTTATCTTGGATACAATATGATTTAGCATTTTCATATTGAATTTGATTTATAATGCTTAGAATACCTAAATATTTCCTAAAGTCATTAATTGAACCTTTTTATTTATTCATTTATTTATTTTAAACTTACAACTGAACTTGCTCAAAATTATTTTATTGTTTATTCTATCAAATCATTCAAAGAATTATTGGCAGACTTTGTTTGATAAGTAACTACTTAAGATGTTTAATATTAAATATAATTACTTATTTAAGTCTTGATGCATAATAGTTGCATAAACAGCTGAAACATTTGAAAAATAAAGAATACTGATGGTAAAAGCTTATTTGGAGTGTTTTGTGCAAATCTTGTAAACCAGTTTGAGTTGTAGTACAGTAAAACTTGTGCAAAATAGAACTTGAAAGTGAAACCTGCCTAAATAGAAGAAACTTCAGAATGGAGTGATTTTCTGTTATATTTTGGTATAAGTCAGAAACCTGTCTAATGCAAATGGAACAGATTTTGGGTACAGAAAATGTAATTTAACTTGAGTAAAGCAGAAAATTAAAATTCCACTTGTAGACAAAATCATCTTCGTGTATAATAATCATTGCAGAACATGAAAAACTATTCTGAGGACAGTTTTGAACCTTTTCAGAGAAATGAAAATCACATGATGAGGGACATAGACATTAGGTCTTTGTTAATTAATTAGTCTTTTCTTTGCTGGAATTAACCAAGTGTAGGATTACATTTAAGAATTGAAAACTTTCAAGAAACAAATGAGTTCTTGAGAATAATGTAACACTGTGCTGACTGCCTTGTCTGGAAAAGTTAGTAACTGAATAATATCAAGTATTTGAGAACAAGTTGATTAACATTGTTGGTAATTCAAGAGATTAAAGTTAACAATTAACTAGAGTATTAATATTCCTTGAGAAGCCAGGTCACTGAATAACTTAGTTTTTATATTACTGTAATATGATTAGAATTTCCAATGGCAGAGCTAGACTTTTTTTAAATTCTTTTTACCCTGTTGGCACAGTGGGCTTCAGAGGAAGTGATTGGATAGTGGGGGGTCAGAGCCCTCATATCTGGGATGGACTTCTACTGAATAATTCCTGGAGAGTTGCTCTCCTAGGAGCCCCCAGAGTGATAGACTGATGTCTTAACCATCTTGGCCTTCCAATGGTCCCAAGTGGGATACTAGTTTTTGATTTTTTTGTGCTAGCGAGTTTGCATGTGAGTGCATATACCTGAGAACTAAGAACTCTCAGATTGGAATATTCAAATAGCTATTGCAAGTTTTCAGAAACAACCCAAACTTTATTGAATTGAATATTTCTCACTTTTTGCATTTATATACTTTTATCTTTTGTTGGAATCATTTTGGATTAATTTAGATGAAAGCTAATATAAAATGTTTCTTACGTATGTAATAAAAGTGGTTTTACTATAAAAGCAAACATAACTACATAACATTTATTTGGTATGGTTTAAAGATTAAAAAATATTAAACCTATTCAAAACAGAAATCTTTCAATATGAAAAAAATGTTTAGTACTGTGTGTTTACTGTTTACCTAGGTTTCATAGTATTACTTTGAGAACATAGATATATTTTAAATTAATGTCTGANTTTTTTTTTCTAGTAAAAGTAACATGTTACTTTATTTAGTTTTCAGTGGTTTAAAAATTTTAATAAAACAATAATTGGAATTTTTAAACAAGAGTTGTTATTTCAAAGTTATTTTGAAGTATTTTCTAAATAGTAACTTTTAAAATATTTTTAAAATTGTAATTTTTTTACTAATTTACCATTTTTGTACTTTTTTTCTTACTTATAATTTTAGCATTACAATATTGTAATTAAATTTTTTTAAAAGCTATTAAAATTTGATAGATCTATTATTTTAATATTTCTTAAATTTAGTATTAGTGCCAGTTTCTTTCTTTTTTTTCCCATATTTTTTTTTATAAAATTAGTTAAACAAAAAATAAACAAATATTATTTGATACATATTTTATAGAATTATATGGTATATTATAATTGGTAGTTTTTATTGTTAATGCTTGTTTTTTGTTGAGAATGTGAGAGTAATCTTTGTGTTTGATTTCTAGATATTGGAAAACATATTATGATCTCTAAATATTAAAAAATATTTTGATATATCAAAATATTGAATGAATAAATTTAAATAAAGTAAGTTGTCCTCTGCTATGTTATGGAAGGAGAGTGGAGGGAAACTAAGGAGTGACATAAAAATACTTCCAAACCAGAGATGGACACTACCTCTTTATATATCATTATTTATTCATGTATTGTGTTTAGATTTTTTTTAAATTTTTTGTACATCTATATAATATAACCACCACAAATACTGGATAATCATAAATAAAATGCAAATTAAATCAAATTCCAGTAAGAAACATACAAGATTTACTGATAAACCTAGTTGTTATCATCATTTTCAACTTAGCTGAAAACAATGATAGCTGAAAGCTGTTGAAAATGTTTATATGTAAATCTTGCACATTTATTACTGGAATTTGGTTTAATTTGTGTTTTGTTCTTTATATATGTCTATATTTATTTTTGTATAATTCTAAGATACATTGCATACTGAAATAATGATTGAATATTTGAAATAGATGTTCTTTTTGAAGTGTGTTCAGTTTTTGAATGTGTATAAAATGGACTTTCTCTGGTTTGAATTTTACAGATTTAATTGGAGAATGTTTCAATTTTGTTTTTTCCTTGGATAGTCTATGATGATACTAGCCCAAAGAAAGCCTATCAAATGACGCCAAAAATGTTTGTGAAATAAATTTGTTTTCTAATGGAAAGGAAGATGAGGAGCTGAGCTGAAGTCAGCATTTTGTTTATCTATTCTACATTCCTGATCTTACAGTTTGAATCAAAAGGCTATGTGTTTTCCATACATACAGGATAGTGAGATAGTAGTAGTATTTTTACAGCATGCTGTAGAGCAGGGGCGTCAAACTGGCGGCTCCCGAAGTGATATTTTGTGGCCCACAGCCACAATGCTCTGAAATTAAATAAAACGGCTTACAGATAAAAATTAACTGATAAACATCTATCTGCCATAATGAAGATTGTTTTCAGTCTTTCCAGATATTAGATGTTAGGAGGAGGAAGATAATGCTGGCAAGTTTCTGGTGAAAACAATTAATTTTAGTTTCATAAATACAGTAGAGCATCGATTATTTGACTCCCGATTAACCGTCACATCGGTTAACCGACCGTTCTAGTCGGCAAATTTCAAATCACCGCTAGTGATGTAGCATTACAATATTTGGCTATGTCTTGGCTACTTTAATATTATTTCTGTTAAATTTTTGCGTGTTTTAGCTGACATCAACGGCTCGACCATTGAAGGGAGGCCTATATTTAAACAAGACTAAATTTTCTAATTATGAGTGGTTGTTTGTTTCGTGAGCAATAAAATAATTTAAAAATAATTTTTAACGATACAATAGCGACGATTATTATTTTTTAAAAAATTTGTTAGACTAAACATCGATGAAAATTCAATGTGAAGTTGGTTAATAGCGATATACTAATAAACTAATTACATGGGATATACTAATATCCTAATATACTATACTAATAATGTATTTTTTCCCTTCTTTTCAGTTATCCGATTTTTTTCAGTTATCCGACCAATCTGAGTCCCCAATTGAGTCGGATAATCGATGCTCTACTGTATATACAGTTCATTAAATAAAAGAAATGTTTAAATAAAAGCAATACTATAGCAATTATATAATGTTGAGTTGAATTCATTGAACTACATAATGTGTTTTAATTGCCCTATCTATATTCCTGCATTCTTACTCCAAATTATAATTTTAAGAAAATTTGTAAATGTGATGTGGCCTGCATGAATCTTACCAGTTGCATTAACGGCTCGTTGTTTAAATGAGTTTGACACACCTGCTCTAGAGGCTTATACCCTGTTTGCACTGAGCATTTCAATCTAGATTGTGACCAAGGTTGGTAACAATGCCGTGGTGCTACTTCTCTTGACCGTTTCAATCTTGACTGAAACGAGATTCAATCGCAATTGACTCGAGAGTTCTTGAAACTAGATCCAGTTATAACAGAGATCCCACAATCCCACACACACTAGAAAATACAAGATGGCTGCGGAACACGTGTCGGGCTATCAACAGAAAAATAAAAAAGACATCTGGAGAGACAGTGACATTTGTCTATTATTAGATATATGGCGAGAAGAAGTATTTATTTTTAACCAAAACTTCCATTTTGTTTGTTGGTGTTTGTGACTTATCACATAGTTATGTTAGTTTTATCATCGTATGTAATAGCTGGGTTCTTCTCAAGTGGACTGCCTGTGTGAACAGCTCGACGTTCTTCTGGCGACAGTTACAATCCAGATAGTAGGCAAATCAAGATCAAAGTGCGTCGTGGATTGTGTGTGAATGTAGTATTAGGAGATGCAGAAATGTCCTATCGAAATAGCTCTTCAAATGCATTGTTTCAGTGCTAGAAGGAGTTAAAGTTCATTCTAGTTACTCCTTAAAATGCTACTCAGCAGTGGGAAAGCCTTAGTCTTGTTACTCTCTAGCTTCTTACCTTCTGAATGTTACGTTTTTGCAAAAACATAAGATTTGTTTGCATTTCTTGGCTCTTTAGTATAGCACAGAAAATGAAGAGCAGCAAGTTTGGTGCTATTCTGCAGCACTGCTAAGTATACAGTACTGTAGAATAGCATGTTAAGTGGTAGCTAGTCTGAACTTAAAACCCTTCTAGTGCTGAAACTGCATTTGAAAAGCTGTGTTTATAGGACATTTTTGGATCTCCTAGAAATCTAGAACAGTGTTTCTCAACTGCTGGTCTGCAGAAAAATATTTCACTGTACTGATACTGGTTTAGTACATTATGGATGACATTTCAGTAGTAATCTAGGTTTACTGTACATACTTTGTTATGTACAATATAAATTAATAAATAAGCATAATTCATAGCCTTGTATAATTACTGGTGAGAGAAAGGTTGAGAAACATTGCTCTAGAACAGTGTTCCACAACTGGTGTGCCGTCACACGGTGAAAGGTGTGACATGAACTATTACATATTGTTAATTTCAAGTATCTATTCCAAACACTCACAATGTACAAAACACATGCACTGAAAAAGTCAGCAAATACACAGAACTTCCTCAGGAAATAAGGCATCTGTAGAGGTTGGATAGGGTGCTTATTGTACCTGTCATTCTCTCCTTTACAGGGGTCATGCCACACACACAACACAAAAGCCTGGGCACATTATAATTGAATAGAAACACATACATCACACAATAGAAGGTCACTATATTGAATACATGCCATATTGTGAGAAAATTCCTGAATACAGACATACACACTTTTAAATTTTTGTTTTGGTTACTATGCCTTGACTTTGGTCTGGCATAGTTCACAGCCACTGGTGTTAACTGAGTATATTTCACATAACCCGACATAATAATAATAATAATAATAGGTTAGTAGCATTACGTAATTCTATTAATAGTATCATATCATACGTTTTTGATGGAAATAACATTTTAGTGTGCCATGTTGAATCTTGGGTGTGTCACAAGCAGAAAAAGGTTGTAGAACACTGCTCTAGAACATACTGTAAAATATATCTACTGTATAAACATCTCAAAGCCTGATGTTTTTAATAAAAAGCTAATCATATTGAATCAGGCTACTTTACCACTAATATTATTAATTAATTTCTAAGTAATTTGGTACTAGAGGTAAGTATTACTCTAGTACCAAATTACTTAGAATTTAATTGTTAATATTAGTGGTAAAGTAGCCTGATTAAATACTGTGATTGTTTGGCTTATCTTGCTGTAAAACATTTCTACTTTCCTCATGGAACATTGTGTGTGCGCATGTGCATGCATGCACATGCACCTTTACATAATAAATTTCCAGAATAATTAAAAACAATACAATCTTTCAAAAAGTTATAACATCTTTATTTATAATTGTCATACTTAAAAGATGTTATTAAACATTTAAAATATTTCAAATGAATTTTGTATAATAATTGTCAGATGACTCAGCAGAGAATCTTTTTTACATAGTACAAAATAGCAATTAATTTATTTTGAGNAAATTATTTTTTTATTTTGTACAAACAAAATAAATTTATTGAAAAATATAAAAACAATAAAAAATTATACTTCATATGTTAATTTAGTATCAAAAACGTAAAATATTTGAGTATCTCGAGAAATAGTAGAAGATTGTAGCGCCACAGCACTAGCGAAAATTTAAATTTGCCGACTGGAATGCTTTCAGATAACGGACGTTTCGGATAACCAGCTTTCGGATAAACGACGCTCTACTGTAATTAAATTCTAAGTAATTTGGTACTAGAGGTAAGTATTACTCTAGTACCAAATTACTTAGAATTTAATTGTTAATATTAGTGGTAAAGTAGCCTGATTAAATACTGTGATTGTTTGGCTTATCTTGCTGTAAAACATTTCTACTTTCCTCATGGAACATTGTGTGTGTGCATGTGCATGCATGCACATGCACCTTTACATAATAAATTTCCAGAATAATTAAAAACAATACAATCTTTCAAAAAGTTATAACATCTTTATTTATAATTGTCATACTTAAAAGATGTTATTAAACATTTAAAATATTTCAAATGAATTTTGTATAATAATTGTCAGATGACTCAGCAGAGAATCTTTTTTACATAGTACAAAATAGCAATTAATTTATTTTGAGGTGTTGATTTGGCATTTTGACTGAGTTTTGGAAAAACAACTATTTTTATATAGGACTATAAGTGAGTTAAGAAAACATTAAATCCATTTTAATTTTAGTTGTCAGTCTTCAGCTGTTCATTAAATATTTTGATATAAAATATGCCAGTATGATCGAAGTTTGATTCTTAAATTTTGTCTTATGAACATGAAAAATTTTAGTAGATGCAATCATTATTGATTCATATTTAAAAGAATGAAATAGTCAAAATAGTGTATTACATTTTATTTTTGACAAGTTTAATATAATTAGAAAGAAGTCTTTGAAGTTTTCTGAGAAATTACTACTTCATATAAGAATTTTGTTGGTATTTATTAATATAAATGATTTTAGAAAGTTAAAAATTAAATGGTGACATTGTCTATTATGATAAACTAGCTGGTATACCTGTGAATGCTTGGAGCATCTTAAGAAAAATGTCAAACTGATTTGAAAACTGTACTTGGAGACTATATACATTGAATAATTGAATTCATTGTGATGTCGACAGATTTCATTGTTTTTCTTTTGATCGTCTCTTAATAAAATAAAATCTATTTGTGTGTTTTTGCATTGACTTGTTCCATTGTATTTTACAGAAATTTTTCAAAGGTTGGAAATTTTTCTCAAATGATTAAATAATTTATAGTAGAACAATTTGTATACATGTTTATCAGGGGTAGCTCTGAAAAATTTTAAATTGCCAACCGTTTTAATTTTTTTTTACCACTTCAAATTGTATGTTGTCACTAGTTTTACCTACTAATTAATCCAGGTGCTGGTAGCCTTATCAGTTTGGAGTCAAAGGCAAAATTAATATGTTAAGCTGTCACTTAGAAAGAAATAGGAATAATGTTTTAATGAATAATTCCGCATTACATATTTGATCACAATGCTTCAATGGTATTTTACATGATCTGTTGTGTCAAAATTTTTATTCATTAGTCTACCAAAAAAAAAAATGAAAATGAAAAAAATGTGTAAGTTAGCTGACTTTATTGGGACAATCGTTAATCCCGTGTCAGGATGATCTAGACATGTTTGCATGTGGGTATGGAGGAAGAGACAATTTTACTAGAGGCAGGCAGTTATGCTGCCATCTTGTATTAAATTTAATGACCAATTCCAACTTAAATTTTAGAAATATCTAAATTAAAAATTAATTATTTATAATTATTAAATTTAATATGAGAAGGCTGCATAACTGCCTACATCTAGCAAATTATTTAATTTCTAATATTTAATTATAGCCTTTACATAGCCCAAGAATTTGGCATATTGTTTGGCATTTTATCAGGCATATTATCTGATGTTTTTTTTGTTTTCTGCAAATTGAATTTGCGCTTCATTCATTTCTTTATTAATGCACACAATGATACATGCCGGGCTCTGCTGTGAGCACTACCCGGTGGTAACAAATTACAATAATAAAGATACAAATAGTTAAAGGTGTTACAAAATACATAATTAATTGTAATATAAAGGTAAAATGCACAGGCAAAATAGGTACACAATACAATAACATCACTGGAATGCAATCTCTTACATGTAAATATGTGATTACAATACACTTACAAAAGAGGTTGTACAAGATAAAAGATGTGGGGCACGAAACACATTGGGTACAATGTGATGGTAACAGTAAACATGAAACGGATAACAGGCATAGTTATAGTGGAATGAATACAGGACAAAACAAGTTGAAAAAACGTTGAGATGAAAATACCAATGAAAGATGTTGAGAAGAAACACAACCAGGAGACAGTTGTTAGGTAACATAGCCACTGCACTCAATGGCCTGGGCCTTGGCCCTTAAATAGGCCTGACAGCATCTATCCATGGTGTTATGATCATTTTCTTTAAAATTTTCTCTGATGCAGTTTGCACATCTTGGTCTCTCCTTTTTGTTGGTGCAGTCTTTGAACAGATGATCCTCACCACAGTGGCTACAGACCCTTGTTTGTAATGTACAGTCCCGGGCATAATGCCCAAATCTTAGGCACCTGAAACATTGGTTTGTTGGCACAAAATCATAGACTGGAAATCTAGTCCATTCCACACAGATTTTCCCTTCTTTTAGCAGCATATCCCTTAATTTGGGGAAACCTCAAAAACCCATGTAGTGCAATTAGAATCTCTTTGTTTGATAGAAAATCTGATTCTGATTTTGTTCTGAAATTTATCAAAATTATCGTAGTCCTGGGAGGTGTTGATGTCAACATTTTGCTCGTGTATGCATTTTGTCAGAATTTCCCTTTCTACAGAAGCTGAGACAGATGCTAATTTTATCAGAGGACAATGCTTCTTAGCAATCTTTGCACACAGCCCTGGGATTTTATCTACCTTTTCTTGGAAGAATTCCACATCAACGTCGCCCACCAGGTCTACCACCACTCCGCCATTGTTGATTTTTCTAAGCCTCTGGATCCCTAGACCAACCTCAGTTGGCTTTATGTTATCAGTAAACAATGCTTGTGTTTTTTCTGAGCTGTCTTCTTTTTTGTCACTAAAAACAAGGACAGTATGTATAGGCTTTGGAGGTTCACGAGTCGGTTGAGGCGGCTGGATATCCCTCTTTAAGGCATCACTATAGCTAGTAGTAAGAGCTCTATTCTCACCCAAGGAGCTATGAGGTTGCGCCTTGCACGGCTTGTCAATCTCCTCTTTAATATCCCTGATGGCTGATGCAAATTTCTCGTTTTGAGTGGTGGCTGTCTCTATTAAATTGTCCTTGGTAGCAAGGATAACCAATCTTTGTTTGATAATTTCACTTGTGAAGGAGCAAGCAGGACACTCTTACCGCTATCAAAAATAAGAATGAAGCAGAGGTTGGAAGGAGTAGTGTAGAAGATAGTGAAGAATTAGAAGAAAAGTTTCTGCAATGGATATGTGAGCAGCAAAAGAAAAATAACTGTGTCTTCAGACGGTGGTGATGGACAAGACGAGAAATCTTCATCTATTTAGATGAAAGTGATAAACAAAATGTGATGTTCACAGCTAGCGGAAGATGGCTAGAAAAATTTATGAAATTAACCACTTGTCCATGAGACAAAAGACATTGCTTGTTCAAAAAGATCATTGGGTACTACTGATATGCTAGTGTCATTATAGTATAGTATACAATGACTATTTCCAATGTGTGAGAAGAAAAGTGCATCAGTGAGTTGCAATTATAGCTGTGGATGAGACATCAGTGTGTTGTAATATGCATGGAAGCACCATGATTACAGCAACTGGTAGCAAGTTTGTTCCTATTGAGATAACATGTCACAAGAAATATCATTTTACTGTCGCTTTATCAGCAAAAAGTGATGGAATAAAATTGAAACCCTGGTATATACAAGATTTCTCTATGCAATGACAGATTTGATAGGATATGTCTTCATAGGCACCACTCAGCACTCAGTAATGAAGAGGATGTTCAAGCATCGATATGACATTGTAATGGGAAGTGCTATTACATCATTTGTATTTTAAATAAGAATTTTATTAAGAATGCCCTTATCGGGAGAAAAGATCAGAGATCTGGAAGCCTTGGCATTTTTAAGGGTAACAGTAATGGTAATTGTATTAATAACAAAGACAAGAAGTATGTGTGCTAAATGATATACAATTCTACACTATTAAACTGTCTTCTAATCAAATAGCATGCATGTGTGCTACATTTTCATTTGTGTGTTCAAATTTTGCATTTTTCGAACATTTCATTTTAGAATGATTCCTACATGACAAAGGTCTTAGGGATAGATCTGAAACATTTATCCAGCTTTTAAATAATGTTGCTGGACTTACCTGATGTTGTGATATATGTTCTTATGCTGTATTTATCTTAATTTTATAACTATTCATGTATCAAATAATTTACATTTAGCAAATTGTTCATAGAACTATTTACACAATAAGTTTTTAATTTGTACTTAAATGGAATGAATTACTTATTGCACTATTTTACGTATGATTATATTATTTTGTAATCATTCTCAGTTTTTGGCAAGGAATTAAGTGGATAGGAATTTTTCTTAATTGTCAGAAATTCTATTTGCAAGAAATAACTGTTTAGTAGATGTTTTTTTAGATGGTTTCATTGTAGTTTGTGTCAGTCACTTTCAAAAGGTGTATTTTTGTAGCTAATACCAACTGAATATTGGTTGTTCAGTTGTAGTATTTCTTGTCATCTTCACAAAACACTGTAAAAAGTGTTTTGTGAAAAATTCATTGTTTAATTCATTAGCAGATGACATTACCAACAACTGATTAGTTTCTTTGATTAATGATTCACAAGTTTTAATAAAATCTCATTTAAGGAGATGTAAAAACACTTTGATGTAAGTTGTTTCAAGTTAAATAAAATTTGATCTAAGCAGAATAGCTTCTTATATAATTTAAATTTAATTTAAGCAGAATACCTTCTTATAGACAGGATTCATGGTTAAAGTAAGCATGATTCTTTTAGCTATTTAAATATCGAGTACGTTTGTAAAGTCGAACAAGTTAAAAAAGAGTCATGTCATTGTTATTTTTTTCTTTTGCCAGACTTTTTGATCAATACATTTACAATAAAATAGCTGTTTCTAAAATTTTGAAATTGTAAATGCTGCTAGTGCATTCTTATCCAGAATAATTTTTTTTAGATTGCTTAACACAGGCAGTTAATCTACAATATATACACTTATAAACATTTAGAGCAGATTTAAAAACATCTGATATTGCCAGACACTATTTTCTCGACAAAATGTTTCCTTTATGAATTTTGTTAGTTTCATTGTTTTTGGTTTGACATGCAGTGCGATTACAGTTTGTCCAAGCAAGTGCTGAATATTTTTATCATCAGAATAAATAAAATATCACAAAGACTGTATACATAAATTAAACAACAGTCTAAATAAATGCTAGAAAAGTTTCAGCTTTTAAAAGATTCTGTACTTAAAATATAATGTTGACAAGATAGAGAAAAAATAACTTTCATAAAATGTCAAAATATAATTTTTTTTTAAACTTTCTTGTTTTATTATATTTTAATCAATCATTTTTATTTTAGTCTATTCAAAGACCTGTAAGAGAACCACCCATGAAGAATTCAATAGGAAGCTCATCAATAGGTAATGATACCAATTTAAGCTGTCCAGATACGTCAACTCCTCCAGTACAATTACAGTCATCGCAAATGAAAAAATCTCCAAAAGATTTTATATTTGGAAAACTTATAGGAGAAGGATCATTTTCAACTGTAAGTATTTTATTTGTAAATGTAAAATTTTTAACAGCTTGAAGATTGAGTTAATAACTAAATCTTTTTATTGCAGGTATATCTTGGAAAAGATGTGCAATCAAATAAGGAATATGCAAGTAAGTTTCAGAAAATGCCTTAAAAAACCTTTATATATGAAGATTAGATTTTTGAATGTGTGGAATTTTTTAAATTTTATTAACCTTGGGCTTCAATTGCCATTCTAATTTTAGTACAATAAACATTAAAAAAAATGTTCAAGTATTTTTATATAAGGTTATATTCTATACATGAAGTCAGTTTGCACTAATCAGTGTAATTATATCATAGCTGAGAGACATATAATTACTGTGGTTATCATGCAGTTATTATCTTAAGCATATGATGTAATTTTAATATGTTCATTATTATTTAGGTATTGAATTTTTTTAGTGCTTTATTATAGACGTTTTTCTCTTTGATGATATGTTTTAGGGGGAAAATTAGTATGCTATTTTAATACTGGTTTTTATGTTCTGCTGGGCGTTACGAGTCACGTAGTCTATTTTAATACAGGGCGGATCGAGTCACCTGTGCCTCATACTATTAAATTTATATATTTTATTGCATGTAATAAAATAATATCAATATATATTTGATGTTTGTAGAATTATGTTATCAAAACATATGCGTCGCTCCGTCTGTCGCCCCATATCTGTTGCCCTAACTAGACATGTCTATACGAGTCACATGTGCCTCATAACGTCATGAACGTGTTAACATATAGATTTTAAAACATTGCATGTTTTATTACTTTGTATTTGATAAGTAAAATGCTCCAAGTTACAATATGTTATAAAAATCTTTGTGCTGCCAGTATATTCAGAAGGAAAAGAAAACATCTCAACATATAAAGTTTTTTCTTAAATTCTAATTTAGTAAAATAATGATTTAACAAAGCAAATTTTCTGAAATTTGAAAGCTTACAATGACTGTCTTAAGATGAAGTGCATAAGCTTTTTTTTTTTTTTTTTACTTTTTTTGCTCATACAGAAATCACAACTTTTTTTTTTTTTTTTGTATCTACTTTTTTAATTTTTTGCAATTTGATGTTTCTATCAGATTAAATTGTAAGGTTGAGTATCTGATAAAAACTAGAATTTTGCTTGAAAATTTATAATTTAAATGAAATAGTTTTCTAAGATTATGAAAATTCTAGAATATGCACTTACATTTACATTCTTCTTTACGGCTAATGAGAGTTTTAAATATGTGGATGGAGTTTTATTGGTTTAATTATAGCTTACTGATGTAAAACGTTATTGATATCCTTAATGATAATTATCGCTCTGTGTATTACTTGTTAACAAACTAAAAATAACTGAATTCTTGTGAATGAATTTTATTTATTATATCTGATAGTAAGAATACAAATGTCTTATCTACTTTTAATTAGTATTCAAGAAAAGATAAAAGACGGGATTATTTTTAAACTTAATATACTAAGTATTTTGATAAATTATTATAATCATATTTTAATTATACTAATGATTACAAAATTATTTTTAGTTAAAGTTTGTGAAAAAAGACACATTATTCGTGAGAAAAAGCAAAAAGCAATTATGAGAGAAAAACAAATAATGAATATTCTCAATAATCATCCAAGTCCTTTTTTCATTAAATTGTATTGTACATTTCAAGATTCAGATAGATTATGTATCCTTTTATTGTTTATTATTTAGTGATTATTTCTCATTAAGAGTAAAATCTTTGAAATTAGAAAGTTTAGGGGAGCTATTCCACATTTGGACACTTTTTAGTTTACATTCATTTGTTGTGAATCGAGACTTTGGAGAATAAATTTAATTATACACTGCTACAGTTCTATCCATTGCCCTAATTTAGAAGCAACATTTCATTAGTATCAAAAGTGAATTACCCAGAAAAAACTTAACTTTCCAATAACAGCAAGTCACTCATGCATTCAGTCATGGAGCAGGGTGATATACAACTGGACAGTGACATTCTACCTTCTTCAACATGAAGTTATGAACAAAGCAGATTCAAATATTCACATTTTCTAAAAAGTTTAAAACTACCATCATTTGTATTTAAGTGATTTACAAAATGATTCTCAAAGCAGATAAGTGACATTCCTTTCACAATATAAAAATGCTGATTACATAATATTCACTGTTCACTTAAAATCATAAGCTGCGCATGCTAATAATAAAATGTTTTAATATTAACCAACATTGGCAAGTCCATCAAGAGGGATAGTAAATAAAAATGTCTCTGACATTCATAAAGGATGAAGAAACTATAGGTATTGATAGTGGCAGCTTAGCAAATGTGTCGTTTATGTCAACTACATGTGTTTTTTTATCTGTGATTGTGATTACTTGTGAACCCTTGCAAGGTATGTGATAAGTTTGTCATCAGTTGCAGATCCATTCTGTATTTCTACTCAGGCAGTACTCAACAGTGGCAATTTGAAGATCACTACTCATCTAGAAAACCTATTAATTATTCCAGATATAGTTCTAATAATGATTAATTTTTAAAAGATTCAATTTTAGCCTGTTGCAACATAAACAAAATCCATTTTGCCAGTGGATGAATTTAGATGTTCTACTACTGGACATATTTGGTAGTGGAATATCAAATTGAGGAAATGGTGCAGTTTTTACTATGTGAGTGATAGTGACAAATCTTGTGATTTGACAACAATATAACATACATGCATCCCAATAGACATATTTCTTCATGGTTTAGTCTCAACTGGAATGCTGCAAAACATGCTGACTGAGAGTCTTACAAGTGTTACCTGGAAAAGTTAAACAAGACTTCCCTGAAATTGGTTTGCCTTCATCTTGCTGAAGTTCATACTTCAGACTCATTACATGGATACCAGTTAACAATAAATGTGGGAATGTTTTTGAAAAGATAGACTTTGCAAAATTTAAGTGGTTTTTTGGTGAAACTGTTCACATATGGAATGATCTTCCCCTATATTTTTTGTTTAATTATCAGTGTCTCTCTGTTATTTAATATAAATTTATTTATTTATTTATTTTAATTAATTTTGATTATACAATCAAATATTAATTAAACTGAAATATATTTTAATCAATTAACATTAATTTAATGATGAGTGATCTATATGATTATATATCCATAGTTATATCTAAATTAATATCACTCATATTTTAATCAATTAACATTAATTTAATGATGAGTGATCTATATGATTATATATCCATAGTTATATCTAAATTAATTGGTCTAGAAGTGAGGATCAGATGTGGTCCAAGTAGCATTATTGACAACACATCTATATGGTAAGCTGAAGTTTTAGATTTATTTTTTGGCTCTAGACCAATATTTTCTTCCAGAATATTGTATATTAATTTATTTTTAATTATCAAACTTAACTACAAGAAGGTGTCTTAAGCATTCATCTTTAGTCCAAATAATGTAATATCTTAACCCACGGTTAGGCGCGCGGGGTTATATAGAACCCCCGGGGTCTTAAAACGCGTGTATTTTTTAAAATTTTTTTTGCTTAAAAATGATGCNAAACTGACCACATATGGAATGATCTTCCCCTATATTTTTTGTTTAATTATCAGTGTCTCTCTGTTATTTAATATAAATTTATTTATTTATTTATTTTAATTAATTTTGATTATACAATCAAATATTAATTAAACTGAAATATATTTTAATCAATTAACATTAATTTAATGATGAGTGATCTATATGATTATATATCCATAGTTATATCTAAATTAATTGGTCTAGAAGTGAGGATCAGATGTGGTCCAAGTAGCATTATTGACAACACATCTATATGGTAAGCTGAAGTTTTAGATTTATTTTTTGGCTCTAGACCAATATTTTCTTCCAGAATATTGTATATTAATTTATTTTTAATTATCAAACTTAACTACAAGAAGGTGTCTTAAGCATTCATCTTTAGTCCAAATAATGTAATATCTTAATTTTATGATGGCCAAATTTTAATATATATTGGACTTGTTATTTTATATATAATTATATAGTATTTTTTAATGAAAATTTAGTGTTTACTCCTAATACATTTAATGAAATAAACTATATAAAACTTAACGTATATCTTTAAAAATTTTAAATTGTTAGTGTTTTGAATTAGTGTACTTTATTTTCAGATTAATGTGTTTTGTTACAATAAAAAAAAAAAATTATTATTCAAATTGTTCCATTCATATCTTGAAAATAAAATTCATATGAAAGACAAAAATGTAGAAACTTCACTATTAATGGACAAGAAACTTTTTAAAAATATATATAGTAAATGAAATAAAATTACACTTTAATATTTCATCCAGCCTTGTTCAGACTTACTGCTGCCACATGATGTGGTATTGATTCTTGTGTAATGCTTATCCAAGCATCTCTGATTTCAGTTTTCAACATTGCCACACAGCTTGAGGCTTTACTCTAACATTTTTTTCTTCATTCTATCCCAGATTCATTCAATAAGTTTAAGTTGAGACTGTTTCTAGTCATTTTAATGTAACACTAGATTGTTCTTTAAACTAGTTCTTAGTTATTGCAAGTTTATGGCATGGAGCTCCATCTTATTGATAAATTAAGGTTTTCCCCATGTTCTGCTGCCATAATAGAATTGTGCAGGTGGGATTAAACAAACATAACTATGTAAGCAGTGATATTTATTTTTCCCTTAAGGAAACCAATGCTTCCAATATGTAGGCACATAATATTCCATATACTATTATATTTTAGAGAAAATTTAATGTGTGTGTGTTCAGTGTGTGGTTACTGTCTGCCAGAGTTATAACATGTAATCTTGACATTTCTTGTTTTTTTGTGGAAAAACTCCCACAGTGTCAGAATTTGTTTTAGTGCAGGTTAACTATATTAGTCAAGCTGCAGCCACCTTTTTTATGAAGAAGAGTTAGTCTTTCTGAAGATAATTTTGGTTGATATTGTTTATGCTTACTAAGTGTTGTTGTTTTCCTTTGGAGATGCTTGCAATCTGTGAAAGTCCAGTGTATTACTTTAAAACAATAAGTGAGTATAGGGACAACATATGCTTTTAATAGCTTTGATAGTATGTTTTGCATATAATTTCTAGATGTTTGGAATTTGGAATTTTTTTTTTATTTCACAGCTAGATTTTACTTTACATCTTCTAGTATCTTCAAATGCTTATTTATAATAATGCTTATACAGTTTTTAGATGTAAACAAGTGCAGGTTTCACTTGTTTATCATTGTTTTGCCATTTATTAATAATTTGAATCATGTACATGAGATATCAAAAATTTCTTGGAAAGTAGTTATTATTTGTGAACAGGATGCTACATTTATAATTAATTGATGTGAACATGAACTTGTTGAGACTTGTTTTATAAGGTATTTTCGTCTAGTTTCATCAGACTTTTTTAATTTCTAGGTTTAAAAAAGGGGATTAAATGCATTGGGTGGCAGTTTCTAGATCAAGTGAAACATTTTGTAGAATCAAATAGCACTAATTTCCACCAGAAGGGATTAGAAGTATGGCAATATTGTATGAAAAAATATTTTAACTGAAATATAATGTATGTTGAAAAATAAAGCACTAAATTCAATTTTCTGTCTTTTTATTTACATTTTCTGTGAACTTTTTGAACACCCCTGATATTTCTTGCAAAGGTGCTTTGAATGTAGCATTACATCAGCTTATAAATCTTGGTCAAATTATGCAAATGAAAATGCAGGTTGTCTTGTACAAATGATAACTCTGCATAAATCATGTAATGTTTATTTAAAAAATAAAGTTTTCATATTTTTTTTGTCTATAGTTCTAAGATTTACAACTTAAATAGTTTAAACTTTTTATGTTATTTTAGAGTTTTCTTTAATTAATTAAGATTTTGTAATGAGCTATGCAAAACATGGTGAATTATTACCGTATATTGTCAAAGTTGGATCCTTTGATGAGGAATGTACAAGATTCTATGCAGCAGAAATTCTTCTTGCCCTTGAACATTTACATAAATTAGGTATAATTCACAGGTAAGTCAGTCCTTTGTTTATATTAGTATTAATTAATTTAGTTATTTGATTAGTTCAATTAATTTGACCTTACTTTAGAATTAAATGCTAATTGCAACATTTTTGTGTAGCTTGTTTAGTTTTAGTTTATATATTTTAATTTTATATAAGTGAAATAATTCATTAATTTCACTTATAAATGATTTTAGATACATTTAGCTAAATAGTAATATCTTTTATTATAATCAAATAAAATAGCTGATTTAAACTAGTTTCAGCTCTGAATAGAACAAAAAAAAATTCAATTATAAATACTTTTAAAACATAAGAATTTAGTAGGATTACAGTTAAATCTTATCCAGAATCAGACACCAATAACCTGATAAAAATCTAATAATAATTTAAATTTAGAAGGTTTTCATGTAGAAATTTTATTATATGAAAATTCTGAATTGTCACTAGATACTTGCTAATCTGGCTATTCTTTGCACGGAGTGTCAGATTAGTGAGTGTGCTGGATTACTGAGAATGTATAGGCCTTGACAATGAGTGATATGACCTATCACCTTTTGGTACCAATTCTTTGTGGAGGCAGGCAAGAAAAATATTATGCCATGCTGACATGTAATATTGTATACAGAAATGAAACCCATAAATAGGAAAGCATGGTGTGTGACATGAACATTTTCATGAAAATAGAAGCACATAGGCAATCACATGTGGGGATTGCCATGTAATTGAGAGGATGGATTATCAAGAGTGTTCTTGATAAAGATTTCAATTTAGTTTATGCTTATTTTGCAATAATTCAGTCTATTAGATTTCATTTTGTACTAGCTGTACCCGGCCACGCATTGCTGTTGCTCAAAATGTATCTATTATAAATGTATAACACTCCCTGCAGGAGGGAATTTTGAAAAATCCCTTTTTAGTGTACATTCTCTTGACGAACCCTATTAAAACGCAAAAAAACTGTATCTAAAATAGTATAGTAGAAGCTGAGTTCTTCACAGTAAGCCTTAATTTTGTCCTTCTCCTCCACGGGGAATTTTGACATCTATATAATATACAAGTTCAGGCACATGCACTGCATATCTCACTGACCATGCGACTGTGCTGCACGGTTACCTATCTTGTATACGTATGCATCTTGATCCTTGCCACCCACTGACATCAAAAATATAATGCTAAAAATAAACATTCATATAAATTAAAAGATATCATCTAGGTAAAGATGATATCTTTTAATTTATATGAATGTTTAACGGAATAATATACATCCTATGTCCACCCTGAAGGTCTATTCTAAATATTGGTGAAAGAATTTTTGAAATCGGATGAGTAGTTTCGGAGATTACCTCCTACATCCAAACTTTATCTCTTTATAATAATTATTTTGTATTGAAGTGGAATTTGGTTGATCACTTGTATGTATTTTTGACATACATATAATGTGTTGCATAAAATTTTATTATTACTTTGATGAAGTAATTCTAGAAACTGAAAGTTGCATTTTTAATTTTTCAGTTTTGATAAGAGACTGGCAAGATAAGTTATTTACTTAAGTCATATTGTTATAAAAAATTAAGTTGAGCAGTAATTTAAAAAAATTTAACAAGTTATATTAGTTGTATGCTTATCCTTTACTGAAAAGTAAAAAATAAATAAAAAATAATAATGTTATAATTTTTTTGAAAGTTAATAATTTGAGTTAAACTTTTGTTAAATTTTAGTTTTAAATCTACAATTATAATAGGGCATCTAGTGTATAAAAAACGTGTGTGGTAGATTTTTAATGGTAAATCTATAAAATATTCAATCAATAATAATAATAATAATTTAACAAGCAAAAATTTTAAATTATATAAACTTTAATGTGTAAATCACATAACTACTTGAAGAAAAGACAAAATCTAGCCAGAAATGAATTAAATAATTATATAGAAAGCATACTTTTTTAGTTACTTGAGACATTAAAATCTGATTATACTATATCAAACCCTAGAACTGAAGAGATGAGGTCGAATCTCTTGTGAGAACCCAAGCATATCTCCCTACATATTTTTATTTTATTGGTAGAAGCATGTTTTACAAATTTCCATATGTCATTAGTGTTAATGCTATTATTAACAGTGTTAGCTACATAATTATTTTTTGAATTTATTTTATTATATTCAGTTTTGATTGTGTTGCAGAGTAAATAAAAATACTTATCTAATCAATAAATAAAATGAATACTACATCATAAAAAATTAATGAAAACTTTTGCTTTTTTTCGTAGGGATTTGAAACCAGAAAATATTTTATTGAATGATAAGATGCATATTCAAATTACTGATTTTGGATCAGCAAAAATTTTACAGCATGATGAATCTGGTAAGAACTCTTAATAATTTGTAAAAATATAATAATATAAACAAAACTTTGATCAAAACTAAGATATATTATTAAATGATTGAAAAGTTATATAAAATTAAATATTTTTTATATAAAAATTTAAAGAATATCTCAATATACACCATTCCAGTATCTAAACTCCCTCTGTGTGAATTCTTACTACAATGAATGATGATCTTTAGCATTTATTGTAATATCTGAATTGAATAATCTCACTGCTATAAATTTATTTGAAGCACAGTTTTGAAAAATCCAAAATTTGCTCTAATGAAAGTTAGAAATGGGGTGACACTGTTCCCAATACATTTCAATGAAATTATGTCTTTGTTCTCTCACATCTTGTCATTGATTTTTATCATAAAATTGTTTACATATGTTGACTTTGTCATGTAGTTTATAAATTTGATATGAGATGTTGCAAATAATTACTTTATAATTTTGACCAATTATGTGAAAGAGTATATTAAAAAAATGTATAATTCTATGTTGAAGATGTGTTAGTCATGTTTACAATTATTTAGAAAAATTATCAAACTGATATGAAAACTTTTTTGTTTATTTGATTGAATTTCATTTATTAAAATTTAGGTTCAGAACCTTCTCGAAAGAATTCATTTGTTGGAACTGCTCAGTATGTTTCACCTGAAATGCTGACTGATAAAAATGCTTCATCAAGGTTTGACAAAATTTTTCAATATAAAATATATGTGTACTATTAAAACGTATTTAAAAAATTAACAAAAATTTATTTTTGTTTCAGTTCAGATTTATGGGCTTTAGGCTGTATAATTTATCAAATGGTCTCAGGACTTCCACCTTTTCGAGCTCCGTGAGTATATTGATGCTTATTATTATAAATTTTATCTTAAACTTCATTTAAGATCAACCCCTCAATATGGGTTTGTCTGTGGTGAGGGGACCAAGGATGGTTTAGATCTTTTTTTACCATTTTGGAGATCTGAACATCCATCCACATTTATAGATGGGGACCTTTATGACAGAAAGAGGGATCTTGGCAGTTGAGAATCAACATACTGTTTCCAATACACTGTTTGGCACTTGCTTCATATAAATGGAGGCTTGACTAAGACTCCATTTAATTCAATTGACTAGTCATTGACCTTTGCTTGGAGTTAACTGATTGAGAAAACCAGACTGACATGTCTCTGTGACAAGATATTGTCGCATCAGACAAGATACATTCCTCATGACAGCTTCATTAATTAGGTTGTAGCTTCTGGGAAACCTGGTGTTATTCATGTGATGGAATCTTAATGTTGGACCCATGATTGGTGGGGTTGCCAGGAACCAAACATTTCATTTACTCCAAAATATCTTTTCACTGATCAGTCACCACCTAAGACTAGCTCCTTTTCCTCACAGCAACAATGATATTTGATGCTAGATGCAAGTAGGGAACGACGAATAGCAGAATGTTTGCCTTTAGTAACCCAAAAGTTACTCGAATTAACATTTGTCTATTCAAAGAAAGTACAAATATTATCATCAGGTGACCTTGTAGAGACCTTATTGCCCAACAGTCCTTAAAATAGCTCTCCACAACATCATTAGGCCATATTACAATTTCTGCAACACCATGTTGGGAGTCTTAACTCATCACGAGGTGTGATGTCAAAATATCGATTTTCCGAACAACCCCAGTTTCCAATTGATTCGAATAATCGACACTCTACTGTAGTACAGTAGTTTGAGTTTTGTATTGATATTATTATGATTATTTTGTATAATTTTTATCCTTGTTTATGTTTAGATATTTTACTATTGTTATAAACCATATTTAAATTTATTTATTTGTATATTTATTTACTCCTGACCTTGTTTAATGGTGCAGTTTGTTCAAAATGGCCCTTGCACCAATAAAATTAACAACTAATTAACATTTAAGATCAGCATTTACAAAAAGTCAATTTAAAGAAAATTTTAATTTTGCAAACTTACATGTATTAAATATATAATATCTTAAATATTTTACCTTATCTGAAATGTGATTAATATTTATAATATATACATTTTTCTTACAGAAATGAATATTTGATATTTCAGAAGATAACAACATTAGAGTATGATTTTCCTGATGGTTTTTTATCTTTGGCAAAAGATTTAGTAGAAAAATTATTGGTAGGAATATTTCTATTCACAGCATAGTCAAAATAAGCTTTAAAAATTAAAACTGTCTTTATACTAGGTTCTCGATCCACGACAACGACTGGGTGCATCAGATAGCAATGGTTATCCTTCTATCAAAAATCATCCCTTTTTTAAGAATGTTCCGTGGGATGTACTACATGAACAGATTGCTCCTCCAATATTGCCCTATCTTCCAGGAACATCTAGTAATGAAGAATTACGCAGTCAATATCAAGTAATTTATTGTATTTTTCATTTAAGCAATTAATTTTTAAATCAAAGATTTTGGTTAATTTTTTAAGAAGCATCTTTAAAGAAGTCTAATTTTTTATTGTCATTTGTTTAATCAAAGTTTTTTTGATAAAATCTTGTACTGTGACACAGCATTCCAGTAGGCTGTCAGACACATGTTTTTTTTTTTTTTAAATTCCTTTTTGCACATTATCTTTTATTTTTTTTCTTGTAAACTTAAAAAGAAATAACTGTAGAGCAAAAGCATCAAAACGAAACCATAACTAAGGATTAAAATTAGTATTGTTAGTTGAACTAGACCTTTAAAATGAGAGTGCTAGACTGACATAATATTCGTCATTTACTAAAAATGAATGATTTACACATTTATAGATTTAATTATAATGAAATTGTTCTTTATTACAGACAGAATTTTTATTATTTTAAACTGAAATTTTCATTAGAATAATAATTATTAAACTGAAACGTTTTTGCATTGAGCTATATAGGAAATTGGCAAGAGATTTAAGATAAATTCATTATACCTGCCTTTCACTGTATTTAACAAGGGCATTCATTCTTATTAGCAAGAAAAGAATTTCATAGGTGTATATTCACTCTGGTGTATTTAATTGAAGAGATTTGAGAATTTCTTTGATACAACAGAAAAAAAGCAGTTTTATTACATTTACAAGTTTTATCTTATCAAAAACAAAATTATTTTGTGAAAATGTAAGTAATGACACATTTGTTAATTAATATTCTGCAATTTTAATTTTTATTAATCAAAGGTACCAGATCATCTGACTCCAGGTTTAGATGATAAACAAATGACAAGATTATTAGGTTTGGCTTTACAAGAAGATGATGATGAGCAGAATAACAAACCTGCTAAACAACCATCAATTTTAGATATTTCTTCAGAGGAATATAACCATCGTTTAGAAGTACAGAGTCAAGAGAATATTTGGCATCGATTTGTTGAAGGAAATTTAATATTAAAGTTTGGATTAGTAGACAAAAGAAAGGTATTTAAATAAAGATGTATGTATTCATTATGTCACTGAAAATGATTTTGATTTTTAGTAGATCAGGCCTTTAAATATAAACCTTTTATTTATTTTATTTTTATTTATTTATTTAGTACAAGGAAAACCCTGTATGTACGGGCTATTATAACTAAAGTTACAAACTGTAATAAATAACAAAACAAAAGAACATTAATACAATATAACGCGTGACATTTAGACTGAAAAGAAAAAATAAAAGCTAGCACAAGGTTAATATCATCCAAAATAATAATATTTACATTCTTATGAGTAAAATATATGAACAAGACAAATGAAAAAATGGCAGCGAATGGTCACCGTATACAGAATAAAAGAAATAAAAGAAAAAACAAAAATAAGCAATTACCTGCAAAAGAGTAAACAATTATTTAAAATACGCCCAAAAGCACCGACCATAAATGCTGCCAACTCTCAAACACTAAATCGTTCACTTAAATAGTTAATTTACACCTCCTGGTGGTAAGCATCTGAAAAGGAAAAGTTTCTTAATCTTAACAAATAAATAGTCAATCATTTAACTTAGTTACAAAACTATAAATACAATAATATTTATCCCAGTCCTGCAGCAACCGTTTATATGCTTGAACCGAAAAACAATCTTCACCATAACACTTTTGTCTGAGTGCAGTCAACGCCTTACATTCCGTTATTACATGAAAAGCGTCAAAATTAACAGTAGTATTACAAAATTCACAGTAGTCCATACATGGACTTAACATTCTTCTAATCATATTACATCTCACATATAATACTGCTTGTGTAATACAAAAAGGTCTTTCTAAATTCAGATAGGTCATCGACCCCCATTCATTAAAAACATCCATATACCATTTATTATATTTGTAATTAATCGCCTTGTTTTTAAACTCAGTTACATAATTATTCGCCAAACTCATTAAAAAATCTGAAGTCTCAATTTCATTTAACATTATCGGATCCTTTCGATAACCAGATTTCTGCAACAGAGACACAATTCGATCTCCCCACGATACTCTTTGGGAAATTAAAAATATTTTAGCAGACTCTGTAAGTTTACTAGCAGACTGCTTACGTAACCATTTTAAATTATTTTTTATTATATTAAAATAAAGGGGGACTCTTTGAAACTCCAAATATATAATATACGATGGAATCCATCTCTTTAGAGAATATAAACGCTTAATAAAATTAATTTGTATATTATCATCTTTATCTCTCCAATCAAAGCCCCAAATTTCGGATCCATATAACACTACTGATTGAATAAATGACTCAAATAATTTTAATTTATCTTTCCAACGTACCAATCTACCAGATACACAAGCTTTAATAATCTTATCATTTCCAAAGGTCACTTTACTGTGAATATACTTTAAATGTTTTAAAAAACGCCTGTTAGACTGGAAAACTACACCCAGATACTTGTACTCATCGACAACGTCTATTTTGCAATTTTGTAAAAACCAATTCTCATTCTTAGAATGTTTTCCTCCATTTCGGAATACCATTATTTTAGATTTGTCAATGTTAACAGACAGTTTTAACTCCTGTAGTGTATGTTTTAAAAAAGTCAATCATTCTCTGTAGACCTATAGGCGAATTTGCCATAACAACCAAATCATCTGCATATGTCAAAATTTTCACCTCTGTTCCTAAAAGATCAATTCCCACCAAATTAGAGTCATTCAGTTTACTTACAAGTGGATACAAATGTAAATTGAACAATATTGGGCTCAATACACAACCCTGTTTCACACCTTTTAACGTGAAAAACAGATCAGTCGTATTCTCCTTAGTAGACACACACGCTTCTGTATTAGTGTACAACTGAATCAAAAAGTTTACAAATTTATAGCTCAACCCAATCTTCAGAAGTTGACTCCATGAAAGATCTCTATCCAACAAATCAAATGCCGCCGTCAAATCAACGAAGAAGGCGTAAAATTTACCTCGTTTCTTCTTTAAAGACTTCTGTATTAAGGCATATAAAACAAAAATATTATCCAATGTTGAAAAACCAGACTGGAAACCAGCCTGAAAATCTGAAAATATCTCAAACTTATTCAGCCAAGATATCAAACACATACATAAAATTTTACAAAAGACTTTAGAAATTGTTGGTAGTAACGAAATTGCTCTATAATTGTCAGGTAAATCTCTAAGTCCTTTTTTAAATATAGGAATAATCTTACATATGTGCCAATCTGAAGGAATCATCCCTGATTGATAAACATTATTAAACAGACCTACCATATATCCAATCAGATCTGGGAAATTCTTATATAGTTCCACCGGTATACCATCAATACCTGGAGCAGTACCATTTTTCATAGTAGCTAGTATCTTTTTGACTTCCTGTTGTGTTATCTCCGTGTCCAACAACTCGTCCTGCCAATTCATACACCAATTATATACAGACATATCCGGTAAATATTTACTAGAGTGAAATTTCTTTGAAAAAAAAGCTACCCAATCAAGATCTGGAAGTTCCCTGTATTTATTCTTAACAAAGAAATTAATAAATTGCCAGAACTGTTTACTATCACCAGACGCCAAATTCTTATTGATCTTCTGCAAAAAAAAAGCTTTTTCTTAGCTCTACATAAATTGCGAGTCACATTACGTTCTTTAACAAAATTCTTCACAGCAACACTATTTCCACTCTTTGCTCGTCTCATCCTGTTCAACGTTTGATTTCTTCTTGCAATACGCGACTTACAATCCACATCAAACCACACGAAATTGGAAAATCCAACTGGCCTTTGAAACCAATCTGAAAATGACGATTTAATTAAATGAGTTAAACCTTCGAACATTAATACTGACTGACTCTGAATCACACACAATAATTCCCTATACTTATAATTTACCTTCTCACTACCTTCTTCCCTCCAAAAAATTCTCTCACTCTTACTCATAGACCTCTTAAATGATTTTCGAATTTCCTTCTTAGATTTACAATCTAAAACTATACTCATCGAAAAATGATTACTATACACTTTATCTAATACGGAAAATATTGTTACAATAGATAATCTATTTAACTTAACCAAAGCCAAGTCAATTACAGAGGAGCCAATATTAGATGACCACTGCTACAATATCACCACTGCTACATATAGATGAGCAGTGGTGATATTCAGCGGGTTTGCACAGGTTCGGCCGAACCCGTTGTTAACATTTTCAAAGTTTTCCAAACCCGTTGTTAAACACACGTAACATTTCTCAGTAGTTTTGTTTCTTTTAAAAAATGTATTAAAATATACATATTATACTCTGTAACACTACTAAACTAGAGCATTATACCCTGTTCGCCTAGTGCAACATCCATCGACCGTTTCAATCGCGACTAAAACGAGGTTCAATCGCGATCGACTCGAGAGAGTTCTCAAAACTAGATCCAGTCATAAGAGAGATCCCACAATCCCACGCGCGCGAGAAAATACAAGATGGCTGCGGAACACGTGTCAGGCTATCAACAGCGAAATAAGAAAGATATTGTATTTCGAGAGACGATGACATCTGTCTATTATTATAATAATACCTAACGATAAAATAAATTATTTAGAAAAGTTTTTCTTGTTTAACTGCTTTCCCTATGACTTTTTCTGATTAAAAAAAA